>NC_090825.1:23166136-23469166 GCF_028021215.1 Eschrichtius robustus
TACTTCAAAAACTGTGATCCTCATGAACAAAATCTGTGATTTCTGTCATTAAAGGTGTGGGGATAGGGAACTAACAAGCCATTATTTTTAAGTTTAACACTCGTAATTTATTCTCTGGAATGATATGATCATTTATCATATGTGATTACCAATAGGTGCATTTTACAACTACAGTAAGGGGTGGTGGGGAAGTACAAAGAGATTCTTCTAATACCAGACACAAAACTGAATTTCTCTGTAATTTAGAACAAATTGATTTAACCTAATGGAATTGAAATTTCTATGCTGTAAAATGGGAATTATGATGCCAACTATTAACAGTATTGGGGAAATCAAATGAAATAATATAAGTAACATCTTGTAAGAAAATAGATTTCTAAATTTCTCGGTGAGAAATTAACTATATCTCTATTCTCTATCTATCATCTATAGAAATAGAAAAAAATAGAAAGATGGATGTGGGCTGGGGATAAACAAGATTTCCATTTCCAACATCCATCATGTCCTTAAAAGAGAATGTACACTAGGTTTTGGTGGGTTTGACAAGAAAGTCAGAATCCAAATTGCTCATAAATATTTCACAGGAAGGACATAGATGCTGCTTAAAGTTCTTTCTGAATGGTGTTAGGTGACTTGATTCTGAAAAAGCTTTGAGCTTAGAAAAAATGAGCTTTGCATATTGACAAGAGTCCTCACATGGGAACGGAGTCAAAATTAACAGACTCTGCAACCCAAAGGAGGCTGGTTGAATATTCCCGCCACCTTTGCTCTGATCATGAGACCACCTCACGTTTCTGTCACTTTCATTAAATAAAAATTAATCTTAACATATTTGGGCAGGAGAGGGAGTGGGTTGGCATGGGTGTCTACTCTGTCAATTTAAAAAATATCCTTTAGTTCTCATCACCTAATCTGTTGATTTCAGCTCCATTTCCCCCCTTTTCTTTCTTTATCACTGCCTAGCCTTGTCCCCTAGGAGTTTCAGACCTTGTTATTCATAAATGGCATAACTTCGTGCACACTTTTCCTTTTTACTCAGAAGTTTTCTTTAAAATCAAAGGATTACTTGGCTGATTATAAAATTCTTGCATCACATATTCTTCCTCTCAGTATATTCTATATACTGATCAAACTGTCTCCTTGCATGAATACTACTGTGAAGATGTCGAATCCATCTTGATATTTCACACTAGTAGGGGGCATGATTTTTTCTCCTCCTACTCCTAGGATTCTTTCTTTGTACCTGAATTTTAACATCCTTACCAGAATATGCTTTGATTTGGAATGGTAGGTATGAATGTTAGGTTTCATTATTTCTTGGAAATCTATGAGCCCCTTCAGTCTACACATTCAACTTGTCTTTATTTCAGAAAAATGTTGAAAAAATTATACTTTAGACTCTTTCTATATTTTCATTTGCTTAGTTCTTCTTAAAAATATCAATAATGCATGTTAGATATACCTTTTTAAAGTCTAGCCTTCCTTCCGTGATCATGTTTACATTCCTCTTTCTCTCTCCCCGCTCCACCTCCCTCCCTCCCTCTCTGTCTTTCTCTCTGAGTCACCCTCATAACTACTTATAAACATGTAACTTTTTCCACCTATAACGGGCATTTATTCTCTACACTGGCTTTTCATTTTTTGTCATATTGTGACATTTTGCAACTCAATTCCATATTCTTTGGACATCCTATAAAGTCTCTTTGGAATATATTTTTCTCATTTTTCAAATTTCGCTTATTACATATAAAGATGATATTATCTATAAATTCTGTGAGAATAATGAGAAGCATTTCTTTCATTCCTTTGTTTTACTGTAACCATCTTTTCATCGGAAATGGCCGTTTACTGATTTAAAGAAAAATGTTTTGTGCATAGAGCACATATCATTTTCTTCCCAAGTATGATCCATCTTTGAATTATTTTTGCTGCTTGCCAGAGATGTTGGCAGCTGTGGTAACTGGGACTATCTGGGGCGTGGATTCAGAGGTGTTGACTCCAAACTTTTCCTCAACAAATTGCTTGGGTGACAGAAAAATCTTCTTTGGTATTCAGCGTACATTTGGTGGATGTGAAAACCATTCAGTATTTAAGAATGGGGAAATTTATAGCTGATCACGGGTGACTAGAGTGATGGAATGGCTAAAGGTGTTAAGGGAAGAGGAGGGTTGTTTTTCATAGATCAAGAAACTGTCACGCCCTTAGGCTACAACTCATGCGACCGTTTTCGCCCCAGAGCTGCTGACAGCATGAGGGGGTAAGCTCTCTGTCTCTGTCTGCTACTGTTAGAAATGTATTTTGCTGTTAAGCAAAAACCAGGAGCCCACTCTCCCATTGCTGCTAAATTACTCTCAAAGTTGCTGACATTCAATGCTGCCTAAAATCACCTTTAAAAAAACAGCTTTATAAAATATAGGTTAAATATTATAAAATTCACCCATTTTGTGAGCATTTAATTCAATAAATTTTTGTATATTGCAGAGCTGGTCTGCCTTTCTTTGCCTCCACCCCTGCATACTCTTCTCCTAGAATGGAGGTTCCATGCCAAGAAGAACATGAGCAAGATGCCTTCTTTTGTCGTTATGGTACTGCTACTGTCACAGCCCCTAGGTGCTGAAAGAAACTGAAATAGCAAAGTAATATTCTGTTTCTTCTTTCTTCCTTCTAAATTCTGTCTAGTGCCTCCAATTGGCAGAAACCAAGAGAAATTCAGAAAGCTAGGGTGTCTGAAATATGTGGCTTGCAGGTTTATCCCTCAGAAGTACAGAAAAAAGTGCAGAAAGGAAAGTGTAACATTGAGAGCCCATCATATTGAAAGCTAGAGTGTCCAGAACACCCCTCAACTTATAAAATCATGGATTGCCTCCTCTATTCCTGCCTTAGCCCATTCAGGCTGCTATAACAAATTACCGTAGACTGGGTGACTTATAAACAACAGAAACTTATTTCTCACACTTCTGGAGGCTGGGAAATTCAAGATCAGGTGCCAGCAGGTTTGGTGTCATTCATTCATGAGGGATCTGCCCTTATGATCTGATCACCAACCAAAGGCCCCACCTCCAAATGACATCCCACTGTAAATTAAGTTTTAACATATGAATGGGGGCACTAACATTTAGTCTATGGCAATGCTTTTCCTTCTCTCCTCTATTCAGCTTTCAGTGAAGCGACTTTCAGGCTAGGAAAGAAAGTGTACAGATGGTTTTATTTATTTTTATTATTTATTTATTTTTTATTTGCCAGGTATCTGTTTTTCTGTCACAAATATCTGGGTCCCAACAGGATATATTCCACAGTACCCAGAGCCTTCCTATAACTCTTGAAGTCGTAACTGTCATTTTGTAGAGATTATGCAGAATAAGATACTTAATTTTTTGGAAATGTAGAAATATCTTGGAGACTGAGGAAGTTTGTGAAAATAAATATCATGCACTCTTGTTTAGGTTAATATTTCACATTTTTTGGCTAGTATAATTCTATTTGTATCTTGAAATTTTTTTTTTCTGTTATATTAAAGCTTGAATTTTCTACTATTCTTTTGTTCTTTGGGGCATTTGCCAGGGGTTGAAAAGATGAGATTGAAATAAAATGCTTTTATTCCACTGATTTTTAACAGAAAATTTGCATTCTCCACTTCCAGCCTGTCTGAAACCAGTTTCTAATTGTCTCTCAGGAGAAACAATACTGTTCCTTCACCAGTACTTTTTGTTGTTGTTGTTGTTGTTCCAAAGTTCATATCATGGGTCTGTCACAGAAGCAAAATTATAAATTGCCAGTCATTAAGGTATGGTGAATGCCCATCTGTGTAAGAACATGTCAAAGAAATGTTTACCCAGTTGGAATATCACTGGCCAATCTACTATCTACTACTGTATATAGTATGTGTATTAATATCCTAGGGCTGCTATAGCAAAATACTACAAGTATATGACTTAAAGCAACAGAAATTTATTTTCTCACAGTTCTGGCAGCTAGAAGTCTGAAATTGATGTGTCAGCAGTGCCAGGCTCCCTCTAGACACTCTCGGGAAGAATCCTTCATTGCCTCTCCCTAACTTCTGATGATCACTGGCAAACACTTGGTGTGCCTTGACTCGAAGTTTCATCCCTCCAACCTCTGTCTCCACCATCACATGGCCCTTTACCCTGTGTGTCTACCTCTCTGTGTCTCTTTCTCCTTATAAGGACACTAGTCATTGGACTTAGGGCCCACCTCAATCCAATACGACCTTACCTTAACTTGGCTAAATCGCAGAGACCCCATTTCTAAATAAGGTCACATTCACAGGTGCCTGGGTTCAGGACTTCAATATATCTTTTGGGGGGACACAATTCAGCTCACAACAGTACTTGATATTATTAGTAGCATGGAGCTGGAAGACCTGGTAGAGTTTTAGACCAATGGCAGCCAACATATAGTATATTGATATTTATATCAAACTGACTAAAATTACCTAAAAATTTCCAAAAATGAATAAAACTTCAACTTTGAAACTACTCACCTGCTTATTCCATTTTCTATTCAAAATAAATATACAAAGTATGATGTGTGTGTGTGTGCATGTGCTATATGTATCTACATGGATTTATGTGTAGGACTTTTCAAAATCCTCATTTCTAATTTATAACTGTAAAACTGAATTCTGAAGCTTAGACTAGAAAGAAATCAGGGCTTCACGTTGAGGTGGTAAAGTTACACATATATCAATTCTGATAACTAAATAATTCAACCAATTACTTTTTTTCTTTTTTTAATTGAGATACAATTGACATATAACACTGTGTAATTTTAAGGTGTACAATGTGTTGATTTGATGCATTTATATATTGCAATATGATTACCACCATAGTGTTACCTAACACCTTTAATGTGTCATATAATTATCACTTCTTTTTTTGTGATGAGAACAATTAAGATCTAGTCTCTTGGTAACTTTGAAGTTCATAGTACAGTATTGGTGACTATAATTACTATGCTCTACATTAGAACTCCAGGACTTATTTATCTACTAGTTGTAAGTTTGTATCCTTAAATAACATCTCCCCAATCCCCCAACCTTCAGCCCCTGGTAATCACTATTCTACTCTGTTTTTACAAGTTTATCTTTGTTAGAATCCACAAATAAGTAATATCATACAGCATTTAATCTTTCCCTGTCTGACTTAGCTCATTTAGTATAATAAAACAGGGCCCATCCATGTTGTTGTAAATGGCAGAATTTCATTTTATCTCATGGCTGAATTATATATATATATATTATAATTATAATGTTAATTATAATATAATATAATATAATTATACATATACTTACATATATATTTTACATCTTATTTATTCATCCATTGGTGGACACTTCAGTTTTTTCATATCTTGGTTATTCTGAATAAAGTTGCAATAATGACAGAAGTGCTGATACCTCTTTGATACCTTATTTTGATGGGAAAAGAATACTCTCTTCAACAACTGGTGTCTGGAAAACTGGATAACCACATGGAGAAAAATGAAATTGTACCTCTATCTTATACTCCTCATAAAAATTAACTCAAAATGGGTTAAACACTTAAAGATATGACCTGATACTATAAAACGTCTGGAAGAAAACATATAGGGAAAGCTCCTTAACATTGATCTTGGCAATGATTTTTTGGATTTGACACCAAAAACACAAGCAACAAAAGCAAAAATCAACAAGTGGGACTATATCAAACTAAAAAGCTTCTGCACAGCTAAAGAAACAATCAACAAAATGAAAAGGCTACCTACAGAATGGGAGAAAATTTTTGCAAACCATATATGGAGTAAAGGGTTAATGTCCAAAATATATAAGGAACTCATACAACTCAATACAAAATAATCCAACTAAAAAATGGGTAGAAGAACTAAGTAGACATTTTCCTAAGAAGACACCCAAATGGCCAACAGGTACATGAAAAGATGCTCAACATTCAATCTGGAACAATTCTTGAGTGTACAAATCCTTCACCTCCTTGATCAAACTTATTACCAAGTATTTTATTCTTTTTGATGCAATTGTAAATGAGATTGTTTTCTTAATTTCTCTTCCTGATAGGTATTATTAGTGTATAGAAACACAACTGACCTTTGTATATTGATTTTGTATCTTGCAACTTTACTGAAACTGTTTATTAGTTATAACAGTCTTTTGGTGAAGTCTATTATAAATATTATATCATATCATCTGCAAGCAGAGACAATTTAACTTATTATTTTCTGATTTGAATTTTTTAATTTCTTTTTCTTGACTAATTGCTCTGGCTAGGACTGCCAGTACTGTGTTAAATAATAGCGAGAACAGGCATTCTTGTCATGTTCCTGATCTTAGAGCAATAGCTTTCAGCTTTTCATCACTGATTATGATGTTAGCTGTGGGCTTGTTATATAAGGCCTTTATTATGTTGAGATAAATTTCTTCTATATCCACTTTGTTAAGAGTTTTTTATTATGAAAAGATGTTGAATTTGTCAAATGCTTTTTCTGCATCTATTAAGATAATCACAGGATTTTATCCTTTATTTTGTAATGTGTTGAATCACATTGATTAATTTGCAAGTGTTGACCCATCCTTGCATCCCAGAAGCAAAGCCCACTTGATCATGGTGTATGATCCTTTTAATGTACTGTTGAATTTGATTGACTCATATTTTATTGGGTAATTTTGCATTTATGTTCATCACGGATATTGACCTGTAATTTAATTTTTTTGTATATCCTTGTCTGGCTTTGGTATCAGGTAATGATGGCCTTGTAAGATGAATTTGAAAGTGTTCTTTCCTCATCTATGTTTTGGAGAAGTTTGAGAAGGAATTGTATGACTTCTTATAATATTTGGTAGAATTCAACAGTGAAACCATCTGGTCCTACAACCAAAGATAGGAAATCTGAGAGGAATGAAATATTATGATAAAACATCATATCCTAATTAGAGAGCCTAATTGAAGTTGGGGGACAAAGTCTTGGTTTCTGTGGCAGTAAATTACTCTTAGTTTGAGTAAGAGCTTCTCACATACCACTATGTTCTATTTAAACATGACTAGGATTTCAGGTGATCTTATGACCAGAGCTACTCATCATCAACTGGGCATAATCATATCATTAAGCCATAAAGTCAAGTGGGCACAGCAGAAGTTGACTATATAATGAAAATGATACATTCAGAATTAGGCCAAACAGTAATGAAAGGATCCAACCAGCTGCATGTATAAGTCACCTAGATTCCTGAGACACCTACAACAGTGTGGACTGTTGCTTTTTCACTAACCCTCTTGCCTTGTGTCCATTCAAAGATTGTGGATGGATACTAATTTTAAATGGTCTCCATGATGGATGGTACTCGTACTTCCCCTCTCTTAGAGAAGAAGTGATGGCAAATTTTTCTCCCAACAACGCAGGACCCATTTTGTGACATGAGAGCTAGAACTACTGGAGGAATAAGATATCTTAGTGTTACAAATGGTGGACTGTTTCTATATACCACTGTAGGAGCTCTGTTTTACTCACTTTCATTCCAGCCACCACTGAAGGGAACTGTTCTTCAGCATACAAGAGTCTTGCCTCAAATCACAACAGTTGACTTTTGCCCCTCACCACGTGGTTTCTCTGTTGACTCTAAGGCATGAGGTAAGATATAACCAAAGGTGACTAGACCAACTCATTTCAGTATTTCCTAGTCTTTCCCATTTTTAGCACCAAAAGGCTCTCAGGACCGCCTCAGTCCCAGGAATACCAGGATATTTAATCATTCTAAATACAACCTGGCTGCCTCACATATGCAACATATTATGCAGTAAATCTTTGAAAAACATGCAATGGGAACTGATGGATCAATGATTTTTCTTTTTGCTCCTTGGTCCTGAAATACACTTCACACTGCTTCTCAGTCCCTTGGAATCATGGAAGTAGCAGACCCTAGTGATGGAAATATTTGGAATATCTTTCTTTCGGCCCTCCTTCAGTTCTGTTTCCTTCTACTATTTTTCACCATTGTTCCCTGAGATCACCTCCCCAATAATGTATTCACATATACCTTTATTTAAACTGTTCTTTCTTAGCGAGTTGCTATAAGATGCATGCTGTATTAATAAAATACAGTTATACTTGGATTTGAAGTACTAAAGGAAGCTGAAATGATAGTGAAAGGCATGGTGAATTTTAGATACGAATGTACGTTTTTCAGATATAAGTTTCTTCTAAATGTTACTTTGAAGTTAAAAGAAAGTAGACTATGAAAAAAAATTTAAGAGTTCAGAACATTATCTTTTTATATATATAAAATGATGCATAATTTGAATTGGGATTGAATCCTTCTTGAAAGGTCAGAGAATTAGATCACCTACCTTTCCTCCCACATTTCCACCCATTCTCTTCCAACTTTCATCATTTCTGTTACTTAAATTTTTCTGCTCTAGCCTTAAATTCCACAGTTGTTTTATATAAATTATATTTTAAAATAGACTAAAGTCCTTTCACCATATAAGGTCAAATAGAGATTGCTTTAGGATCTACATCACTTCATCCACAGCTGTTTTAGAAATATTCTAACAATTATAATAAGCATCAAAAATGCCAGAATGTTTCTGATATTTCCTGTTATTATATCAATATCAATTCAAATGTACTGAAGTCTTACATTTCTTAGTTTTCCTTTGTAGTGAACATGTTGGGTCCTTATCATAATTCAGCAGGACCACCAGTTTCTTTGTCAAAGCTTCTCCAGTCATGAGTTACTTTTTCACATTTATGTCTTAGTTCATTGGATTTAATTGTCTAGTTTTTTTTCCCTCTTTGTTTTTAATATTTGTGAAAGCCATTTGCAGGTGTCTGAGTTTCTGCATGTTTGTGAGTGCTTGAGTGTTGCTTTTACCCAGTTTAAAAAAAAAAAAGGCTGGGTAGAAAATTTTTATTTCACACTTTCTCTCAGAAATTTTCAGACATAACCCTTCTGTCTTCTGTGAAGAAATATCACATTAGTCCTTTGCTTGCTTCTCTATGAGTTTTTTGTCTGGTTGGATTTTGTCTTCAAGAAAGACCAGTGGGTGTTAGGTCTTATTTTTTAGCTTTTCAGCTTTGACAATGTATATGTTCTGGTTTCATAGTTGAACAACACCTTAACTAGGTATAATATAGGGTCATATTTTATTTACCTGAAGAAAATGCTAATGGCTCCTTTATCTTCTGGCTCTGAATGGCACTCACAAGAGATCTGTGCCCAGTTTGAATTTCACCTCATGAAATCATATCGCTTTTTTCTGCCTGGTTGCTTAAATTATTTTTTATTCTTGAACTTCTACAACTTAAAATGGATATGTCTTGGTGTCAATTATCTGTATCATTTCCCAGTGTGCTCTTGTAGGCTTCAAATTCAGTTATTTCCTTCTTTTATGAATTTCCTTTCAGAAAAAAAATGTTATTTTAAAACATTTTCTTCTCACTGTTAAGGTGTCTAGAAATAACAATTATCTTTCAATTAGATGATTTTTTCTGTCCTCATTATCTGTTACCTCTTCCTAATTTCTTCAAATTATATCATTTTGTAAGTTTTTACCTTTCTTTTTGTCAGTGATTCCATTTCAGCTGCATCTATTCTCTTACTTGCCATGTCTAATCATTTATTAGTTTTGTGTGAGATTTGCTTTTTTCTCCATGGGCTTCCTTTTCAATTTTGAGCCCCTGTTTATTGGGTTTATTTTATCATTAAGTCTCTATGGAAATATTTCTTCTGTACCTTGAATTAGGTTTTCTCTAATATCTGGCTCTTTTCTGTCTTTTTCATGCTAGGGTTTCTTAAAAAAAATTGAATGAATATTTTTCTGTAGTTGTCAGGCAATTTCTCTTCTCCTTGGCCATACTTGTGGAAAGCTCTGTTTGTTACTTAGTAGGAGTCTAAGATCCTACTATTTGCTGCAGGACAGGTGAATAAATCAAGAGACCAAGTGTTGGGGCAAGGAATAGCAACTTTATTCCAAAAGCCAGCAGACTGAGAAGATGGTGGGCTAGTGTCCCAAAAAATCATCTTACTCGAGTTATAATTCAAGAAGGTGAGGGTGTGTGGTGGTTGTGCAAACTTCTTGGTGCCTGAATCCTTTGTTCTTGCAGCTGTCCACCCAGATCTGGTCACAGTGTTCCTGTAAACTTCCAATACGACAAATATTATTCTCTGCTCTGCAACTTTTTAAACTCTACATGAATGGAAAAGTGTTATACCTTTACAGATCAGAGCCTTGAGAATGGGTTATCATGTATATTTCAGGCTCTAAGCAACATTCTTTTAGGTAGCAAAAGCAATAGAACACAAAGGTTAAAGTAAAAGAAATAGATCCAATATGGAGTCAGATTTGTTCTTTCTTATTACATGTTCACAGGTTCCATTTGCTAGCATATTATCATTAGTTTTCCTTGACCCTCCTTTTCTATCTTAGCTGAGACCTATCCTTTATTCTGTTTCTGATTCATTCTGAAACTTACTTGGAAAAGCTGAGCATTCCATCTTTTGTGATACTGTTAATTATTTTACTAGTATTGTGAGTGAATTAATTTTTTGCATGTGTTTTAAATTTCCTGTATTGTGGATACACTGGGCTCCCAAGACTCTTGCCTTTGTGAGAGAGTTCCTTCTAGTTCCTCAGTGAACCTTCCCTGCTCTCTGTTCACTGCAGCCACTTACATTTGCACTCCCCCTCACTCATCCTTGCATGACTGAATGGTAAGGATAACCACGGGTATAGCAAATCTTGTTAATCAACCACAGAGAAAGTGGGGATTTTCAGTATTCTCTTCATGCCTCTATCTCCACGCAATGTCTTTTCTGCTCCAAATAGCTCTTTAGATTAGAAACGGTCTACCTGCCCCACTTGGAATATTTGAGTAACACCAAACCTCAAGTGACTAAGAAATTATAAATTGGAAATATTATAATGTAGCAAGTCTATAAGTGTTGAAACAAAATTCATTAAATACAAATATTCTCAGTTGGAAACTCATAAGAGGATGTCTAATTTATCATGTTATAGAGAGGTAAACACTGATAATAACAAAGGGCAAAAATGGTCACTTGAGTCCCAGCCAAAAGGCACTTGTTTTAAATATTAATTGAAGCACATGAACAAGTAAACATTAATTGAATAATAAAAGTTATCTTTGAATAATTGGTTTGATGAAATAATAGATTATACTTTTTGGTCTAGAGAGGGCTTGTGCTTACATATCTCATCTCATTTAAGCCTTTATCACCTCTCAGGCACATTTTACAGATTAAGATATTTAGGTAGAGAAAAGTAAGCAATTTGGTCAAAAGCACCCAGGTAATTAAATGAAGTCAGGTTTCCAAGGAAGCAGGTTAATTCCGGAGTCTGCACCTAGTCTTGCACCCCTTCTCCAGCCCCTTTGAGAATGGATAGATTTATCCCCAGCCTTTAGCCTCATGTCTTACCTCATTATTCTTTTCCTCATATATTTCTATAGAATCACTGCTGTATAAAACTTTCCTTATATGCATGTGGGCTAATATTTCATAGTTTGACTTTTATATATTTAAGTTTCTTAATTTTTGTTCACATTCACTATACAGTTTAGGCGTACACTCCTTGAAACTCAAAGGGGAGATAAATCCACTCATTTTAAACTCCCCAAACACAGCTTTTTATTTGTCTGTTAGCGTTTATCTTTTATTACACAAACCCATTGGCTCATGTGTAAATGTCCATCACTTATCTCTAATTTCCTTGAAGATACAGAAGATTTCTTAATCCTTGTTTTATTCCTAACCCAGCACTTTGCTGGTCACTTAGAACTCAGTTAATGTTCAGTGGATTTGATTAAACAACTGTGAGAAGGTTCTAAATAACAAATAATTTTATGTGACAAAGGAACACTTTGATATAAAGAATACTAGCTTGAAATGAGCCTAATAGTAGCAGTTGGAGAGGAAAATAAACATATATTTCTTTAGCAGCAACTTGAAGATTTATGTACTTTCCATATACTTAATTGCCCCCCTTTCTAGTCACCAATAGTCAGGAATTTTCAGTTACTGTCTCCACAGTTATTTGGTTCTAATTGTGACTTAAGATAACAGATTTGCTATTCTTCAAGAAAGGTTTGAATCTGCTTACCCAATAACGCAGTATTCTTAGTTGTTCGATGAAATGGATAAAGTAAGTGATCAAGATGCAAACCTTACTCATTATAAAATTGAGGAATTGGTCCCACAGTTACCTTTAATTTCAGTCACTCCACAATACAGGATGAAATGTATCATTATTTTCCAAAAATAGCAATATACAGAAATAGAGTGTGCCCTAAATCAATACTCATCTTAAAATATATTGAGAAGAGGGTGCTAAACTAATATGAATATTTATTTTACAAGGTTGCTTTGAATTTGACTTCCTATCTTCTAACTGTATTTTTTTTTTCTTTTCTATCATCATCCAAGATAATTTTCTTTCTCATGAGTAGTCCTAAATGGTTTCTTTACAAATCTATCATGGTAGTTTTGATATTAATTTGGGGGCTGGAAATAGCAATAATAATAAATGTATATAGGGCATTCCAGTGACTTCTGGAGAGACATGTTCTCCTGATCTGAAAGGCAACAGGAAAAGGAGAGAGAGGGCACAGCCTCTGAATGTTTTTATGTTTTTGCGGAAATGCAGTTACCATAGAAATTCAATGCAGAGTCACGTTAAGGGGTTAAAATATATAAGCAACCCATCTTAAACATACTACATAAGGAAAAATCTGAATTTTGTTATATCTAGTGTAACACATTTAAATTAACATTACCAACAAACCCTCAGTAATTTGGCATTGTAAATCTTGTAAAAACAAAATTATCATAAACTTCAAACAAGTCTTTCACAGCTTAAAAACAACAAACAAACAAAAAATGGGTCCTCAGGTTAGGATTCAATGTGACTTTTTTCAATTTTGAAAAACTTATGAGTTTAATAGGAGTTAAGAAGAGGAAGGACAGGGGAGAGATTGCTAAAGGATTTCTTCTTGGGGTGATGCAAATATTCCAAAATGAGGTAGTGGTGATGCTTGCAGAACTCTGAATATACCAAACAATGAACCCTTAACCACTAATGCTAAACATTGCACACTTTAAAGTGGTAAATGTATGGTAAGTAAACTATATTTCCATAAAGCTGTTATTTTGAGAAAAACAACTTATGATAGGCAGTCTCTTCCTGGGTGCCGGCATTGTATATAAAGATCATATACTACTTAGTTCCTGAAATGTGACCACTTTTCTCTCTAATCAAACTCAGGAGTATATTTTTTCTCTTTGAGTACAATTAAAACAAAATTTTTAAAAGTAAATGATTCAAAACACAATTTAATTTATATCAGAACATGAATTTTATTAATTTGTAATTAATTTTAAAAACTGATTAAGACTATAACTCTTAAATTTTTACCTAGATTTACTCATTCTGTTTCTTTATCCATAAAATGGGGGCATTTATCATATAATAAAAAAACATGTAAAGCAATTCAAATTTTTCCTAGTGCCTAGAAGGTGCTTTGTAAATATTTATTATTATTAATAAGTAATGCACAGGCCATATTCACTTCTCCAATATAATATTTTTATACTTTACCAAATAAATTTCTTATTTTCCAGTAAGTATTATTTTTTCCTCAATTTTTTTCACAAGTTGCCCACTCGAGAACACAGAATTTTAAACACCAATCTTCAGCTCAATTAGTTTATAAAGTAGGTGTGAAATCACAAAACGTCAAGATATTGTTTATTTTTTTCAGAAATCACAGGTCTTTTCAGGAATTAGGAGGTTCCCATCACATATGAAAACAAAGTAATATTGTTAAAAGAATACCATTCAACTGGCATAAACACTGAAACATTTTTTAAGATAGAATTCTTCAGTTTTATAATTTAGTGAATTCTAAGCTCCTATTTAACATTTCCACACCTAAAATCTTGATATTCATCCAATTCCTCATGCTCAGCTCAGTAATGATTATGCATTCTCATTATAAAATTTGGAACTTATCCTGTTGTACCTGTGAGTGGGTGAATGCAGCAACCCCAGCCAGACAGAGGGGTGATTGCCAAGGTCTCGGTCCCTTTAGAAATTTAAGTTTGGGCCACAACAGGGCCAGATTCATGGGCATTTGACCTGGGCAGTCCCACAGGTCAAATGAAGGGCCCCATACTTAAAAGAACCTCATGCTTGGTTTATTGCTCTGCTGTCACTGTTTTGAAATTCTTAGTAATTTTTGAACAAGGAGTCCTACATTTCATTTTGCACTGAACACAGCAAATTATGTAGCTAGTTCTGGGTCATAAAGCCAGGTAAGCTACCAAATCCTGTGGTAATAGTTAAGGGTAGGAGGAAATTAGTATAGGTGGTTGAGGAGGCAGAGGATGAGTATTAATGGTACCCTGAACCTACCTGCAGCAATGGTGTCTGTACCTCTTCCCACTAACCTCTCATAAGTTTCCCCTCAGAAACACGGACAAGAACTATGGAGGAGGGACTTCCCTGGTGGCGCAGTGGTTAAGAATCCGCCATCCAATGCAGGGGACACGGGTTTGAGCCCTAGCCCGGGAAGAATCCCACATGCCACGGAGCAACTAAGGCCGTGCGCCACAACTACTGAGCCTGCAGTCTAGAGCCTGTGAGCCACAGCTACTGAGCCTGCGTGCCACAACTACTGAAGCCCGCGTGCCTAGAGACTGTGCTCCACAACAAGAGAAGCCACTGCAATGAGAAGGCCGCACATCACAATGAAGAGCAGCCCCCGCTCGCCGCAACTAGAGAAAGCCCACGCACAGCAACAAAGACTGGACACAGCCAAAAATAAAAAAAATAATTAATTAAAAAAAAAAAGATTCTGGTTCAAAAGATAAAATGCATATACAAAGCTTTAAAAAAAAAAACAAAAAGAACAACGGAGGAGCTGTTTTCCAAACCTCATGCACAGAGAAGAGAATCTGTATGAAGCAAGGGATGGATGGGAGGTGTCTTGCTTACATCTCTATTCAAGGAAAACTTCTGTGGAAAGGATAGCTGGTTGACAGCCTCCAGCTGCCCCAAGATTGGCCAATGTGTTCATGCCAGACTGCTTCCCCAGTGACTAAGCACTTTGACGTACTAGAATCAGTATATTCCTGCCTACCCCTAGATTCCTGGAATCCCTGTAATGGTAGACTTTGCTCAGGGAGTCTAATTACCTAGTCAGCTAGCTAGTATCCTCTCTCTCTCTCTTTCAAATATATATATAATCACTATTGGGATCATGGGTAAATTTTTGCTTCTTTCACCCTGCTTTGCTTATGTGTATATTTTTTTTTTCCTGCAAATATATGTGCTATTTCAAGGACTTATAATATTGTTGGAGATCATCAAGAATAACACATTTTGTGATCTTTTTGAAAGGAATAAATGATTTCACCCACCTACATTTACTGACTACTCATGAAATGCAAAGCTTCACCTTACTTTACCCTATCATCAGAAAAATGATTCCAGTTTTGTTGCAAAAGGATACTTCCACGTATCGTTTCTGCAAGATTGTAGAAAAGCAATCTCATGTATATTACATGATAGCTTTTACATGAACTACTGCTGCTGCAAATCAGTGGGCAATGTATGTGGACAAATACTCAATGTTTTAATGTTTTTTTAAGTATAGTTAGATTGTATTGGTTGCACTTTTGCATTTCATAGTGCCTTTTAGAATTAACTATATCTTTTTTTATTTCTTCTTTAATGTCACAAGCTATGTTTTGAAATATTCAAACATATGAGAAGAAGACTTATTGAAGTAAATATTCTGCAATTAGTATTTCTCATGCTACTTATACCATGATTACATGAAATGTAAAATTACTGCTTTTGAGTATTAGGAAGAAAATAGAAGGAATCATAATTTATAGGCAAGTTTTATTAGGAGATGTTTAGGTTAACTCTGAAATTCAAGTATAAATAAGATTTTTTTAATCTCAGTTTATAGTTATTACAAGTATATGTGATAAGTTTTGATAACCAGTAAATTGGGGTGGTTCTTGAATCTTCCTTTGGCTGTTCCTCCCCTTCATTTCAAATCAATCAGAAAGTCTTACAGACTCTATGTCCCAAATCTTTCTGGAAGCCCTCTCCTCCACCCTGTTTCTGCTGGCATTGGGCTCATGCTCGTTATTTCTTCATTTGAGGGCTCACATTCTGGCCTCCCTTCTGACTCTCCTCCACATCGTTGCCATTGTGATTGTTCCGAAATGGAAATATGGTCATTCCTCTGCAATTCACATCTGTCATTGAGTTCCCAGAGCCTAGCTTGAAGTAAAGTACTTGTTGGCAATATATTTGAGAACTTTTGTCATCTTGCTCCTGCTTGCTTCTCAGACTCATCCCTGTCTGCCTACAAGACCTCTCTGCTCCAGCTCTGAACTCCTTGTCATCATTCAAAGGTTCCATGAGTTTTCACAGCCCTGCAAATTGCATCTTCCATTGCCACTGCCTGGAATATATTCCCCTCAGCTCAATCCTGAAAAATATAACTCATTTCTCTTTTTTCACCTATATTTTTTCTTAAGTTCATGATTAACATTGTCATTTTAAAAAACCTCAATGCAAAAAACATTGAATTTGCACACCATGAAATAATTTAATATTTCTGTATAAAATGTTTTTATTTCCCGTTTCAAAATAACTAAACCATAATATCACATGACAGTTTTTCTCAGCTGATTTCACTGATTTTCCCCCAGCAGATAAACAACTTACCTTGAGTTAAACACTTCCTCCTCTGCCCTTTGCTGCATGCTGAATAAAGCTCTAATAAACATCTTCAGGTATTGCATGTGGTAAACATTCTAACATGTCCAGGAAATTCTTAAAGCCAGAGACTTTCTTTGTTTGTTTCCATTCCCTAAATGTCTTGAACAATATTTGCTACATGGCAAGTAATATGTAATATTTGTTTAGAGAATGAAAAATGGCAAATAATTAAGAATAAAACTTAATTTTGATTTTTTAGTGTTATTTTGAAATTTTTTATCAAAACGACAGAACATAACTATTCAGTTATACATTTATCCTTGGTCATGTTCTTGCTTAAATCGTGTAAGTATTAACATACAGTTCACTCCAACAGCATTTTTATATTCCTATGTATTAGGTACTTTGTTGTTTGCTTGGGAAACTCAGATAAATACAACAGACTCTTTTTTTTTTTTTTTTTTAAGTTTATTTATTTATTTATGGCTGTGTTGGGTCTTCGTTTCTGTGCGAGGGCTTTCTCCAGTTGCGGCAAGCGGGGGCCACTCTTCATCGCGGTGCGCGGGCCTCTCACTATCGCGGCCTCTCTTGTTGCGGAGCACAGGCTCCAGACGCGCAGGCTCAGTAATTGTGGCTCACGGGCCTAGTTGCTCCGCGGCATGTGGGATCTTCCCAGACCAGGGCTCGAACCCGTGTCCCCTGCATTGGCAGGCAGATTCTCAACCACTGCGCCACCAGGGAAGCCCAACACTGACTCTTTATTCAATGTTTTCTTATTATAAGTGAGTGATGAAATAATAGTTGGTACTATTCACTGTACTCTGTGCCAGCTACTATTTAATCACCTATAAGATACTTCGAGGTGAAATTTAATCCTCATCAGTCTTATTTTGTGTATGTGTAAAATAATTTAAATGCATTCAAAATATGCATTGTGTTGTGGCAATATAGGTAAATTTATGTATAAAAATCATTGGATATAATGGTTATTCAATTAATACTTTTGGATTGATTGAATATATCACTAATATGAATGAGTAATTCATACTACTATAATCCTTTCGTTTCAGTTGAGCTCTCTATATTTTTTTCTTTTTTGAAGAGAATGGCACTTCAGTATAATCACAAAAAGAGTGAATAGATGGGATTGCATAGTCTCAATCTACCTACTTTTTACATGCAAAAAATTTTAAAACACATAATTATAAATTTCCTATATTTCACAGTAAACCATATCATAATATAGTTCAAATCTTAGAGTTACAACAATATAAAATGTTAGTAAAATCAATGTTTTGTTGAAATTATGTAATTCATGTAAGATTTTTTAGAAATTGACACTAGTGAAAACTATGAAGTAGTGTAGTTTTTTGGCATTTATTTTTCAAACTTCCAATGGGAAACCCACTCACAAAGGACCATCCACAGTGCCACACACTATCTACCCTGATTGCATCTCATGATCCTTACTTCCCTGCCTCCACTAAAACACTGAGTTCTTAGTAGTAATTTTTCAGGGTTCTGATCTCTGATCTGTGCCTTATAATTTGATGAAAGTAATTTTTGAAAGGTTAATATGTCAGGACATTTTTTGCAAATGTCCTAAACAGATTCTCTTGTATTACTATGATTATTAGTTTCATAATGTTGCCGTAACTAATTGACACAAATTTAGAAACTTAACACAGGCATTATCTCACAGTGCCTTCACAGTCTGAAGTCTAGCTTCCTTGGGTCTCAGAAGGCTAAAATCAAGGTGGCTACATGGCTGTGTTCCTTTCTTGATGCTTTAAGGTTGAATCCACGTCCAGGCTTGTGTGAGTGGTTGGTAGGATTCACTTCCTTGTGGTTGTAGGGCTAAGGTCCCTGTTTTCTTGCTGGTATTGCCTGTTGGCTAGACATCAGGGATTTTTCTCAGCTTCTAGAGGCTGCTAGCCTTCCTTGGCTCCTGGCCCCATTCCTCCATCTTCAAACCAACAAGAATGGGTCAAGTCCCTTTCATGCCTCAAATCTCTCAAGCTTCATCTCTTTGACTGACGATTCTGTCTTCCTCTTTAGCTTTTAAGGGCTCATATGATTACATTAGGTCCACTCAGGTAATCCAGGATAACCTTCCTAATATAAAGCAATTGATTTGTAACCTTAATTCCATGTGAAAGACTCTTCTCAGCAGTACCTGTATCAGTGCTTTACTGAACAGCTAGGGAACAAAACATCTTGGGGAGATATTTTTACAATTCTGTCAACCACATCATGTAATGATTTTTTTTTTTTCTTCTGGAAAGCATATTGAATAAGTTAACTAACTAAATATTGCACATTTTTTTAGCACTTTATCCTATGATGGTTTTCTTTTTCAAAGAAAGAGTACAAACAAGGGAAAAAACATAAAAGAACATTCTTCATTCTAAGTCTCTCTCTCTCTCTCTCTCATTCTCTCTCATCCTCTCTCATCCTCCTCTTCTCTCTTAGTTGTTTTGTTGCTGTTATAAGTTTTTCTTAAACATGCAGCTTCTGACCAATGCCATTGAAGGCCCAGGCACATTCTGTCTTCCTGCTTTGTCATTTTTAGCATGTGGATTCCATTCTCCCGTTCATAGAATGATTGATAATCTTCTAACAACCTGCCATTATTCCAAGCATAAAGAAGAAGAAAGGGTGGAAAAAACATAAAGTGCCTAAGGGCAAAAGCATAACTGCCTGCCTGTGGAGCCTCACCAGTCTTCAAAACATTCCCAAAAGCTCAACTCAGTGACTTGTTTCCATCTCATTGTTGGAACCATGCTACATTGCTTTCCCTAGATGAAAGAAGACTAGGAAAACAGTGGGGCTGAATAGATTGGGTTGATGAACACCATTGTATCTGACACACTATCATTAGACAGAAGATAGCATGGTTTATATTTGAATATTTCTTGTCTACCATTGAACAGAGAAAATAAGGAAATTTGTGCTCATCTGACTGAACTGTGCCTTGGTGCCCTGAAATTAATTTTATGTGGATTGAAGAAATCAATAATCACAAAATTTCAGAAAGGAATTTCAATTTTCATTTAGTAAATCCTAAACCATATGTAATATTTGTTTAAATTGTTAATCTTTCTCAAAATTATTGAAGTTTTTAATGTTAACTTTACGGGATTAAACCAAAGATATCAAGAGTGTTAGAAATTCCATGCCCTATATATTGTGAAGTGTGGAATGGTATGAATATATGATCTTTTGTCTTATCACAAATTATAATAAGCTTTTAACTTGACTTTCTGTTATGTTCTGTAGCTTTTCTAAAATTAGGATTAAGTTAAATTTGAGCTAATATATTCTAATCCATGTAAAATCTACATATCTGATTTTGTGACTTTTTGTGACTATCCTTCAAAACAGCATTTCTATAGCAGAGCCTATCTACCAGCAACAACAAAATTTAAGGCATGTTATTTTATACTTTCAGTGATCTTAGTCCTTGCACTTAAAAAAACTCCATATCAATAAACGTTAATGGGAAGACTTTCTAATGTAACCAAAAAATCAACAATGTTTTTTTTACTTCACTGTTCTCTTGTCTGGATGGCATAGTGTAGATGATGGGTAATAAAAAAAAAACAAAAATGAGATTCAAAGCAATTATTTTCCAAACTGCTGGCATTGAAAAAATTGTAGTCATTTGGAAACATTTAGGGCTCTGAACCAAATGAACTTACTATTATACAAAATGCAAGAATCAAAATACATAACAGTAATCCCTGAATTTCAAGGGCAAATCACTTAGCTATAATAATTTTAAGTCCTTGAGCATTTATTATAAAGCATACTGACAATGTGAATATACACCTGGCTATATATCTCCCAATAACACATTGATTTTCAGCTATTTCAATAATGGAATAGATCTCAGCATAGGACTATTCTATGATAGAAGCAATCATTCTAAGTGAGGTATGTATTTGAGGTTATGTCAAGTTGTGAGAAACTTACTAAGTACTTCTGTTTAAAAAGTTCCCTGTTTAATATGTTAAAACTTTGTTTACAATATTCCAAGGGTATTTTATTCCAAAGGTCTTTCATCATAAAATATTTTCAGTGTAACATTTACTATTATGTGACAATTCAAGCAGGTAATACATACTTAAGAATTTACAATTTGTCAGAGACATATGTGAAGTTGTCTTTCTTAGAAAGTGACATCTAAGAGAAGACTCATGTTCCAAATAATACAATAGTACTGCTATATACAGAAAAACACATGTTCTTAAAACAACACAAAACAAAACAAAATTGGTAGGATGCTAGAAGAGCAGATACTTGAAGAAGGATGATTTGCAGGCTGGCAATGCCATGTGAAACACTGCACTGAAGAAACCGGAGGAGTCTGCATGCCCTGAAGGACTCTTTCTTCATGAACCCCATTGGCCTCTCACAGCAAAGGGTCTGAAAAATCAACTAAGAAGTGCCTATGGCGATACAGACTGGAGAGGGGAACACATGTGGTTGGGACAAGTATATGCATCCTGATGCTTCCTCTTTATTTCCACCACAAGACAAAAGCTTTAATCAGAAAGAACAGTGACACTACTGGCCTTAGGGTATATTAAGGCCAGTTTTAAGGACCTTATATGGCAGGTGAAACAATCATTTGAAGGTAAAACCTGATTAATTAAAGGCATATTCATTAAAAATATAACAATGTATATTTTAAATTAGCAGGAAATCACTACAAACTTTATAAGAGATGTATAAGTAATAAGTCAATAGTGGAGGTAAAATGATATACTATATAATGTTTATTTAATGCCAAAGAAGGCAGAGCAAGAGTATATAATAAATTAAATGAATACAAAACAGCTAGCAATTTAGTAAAGTTTTTATCCAATGACATCCATAATCACGTTACTTATGAATGGCTTAAATATAACTTTCTTAAGACTGCAATTGTCAGATTGGATCAAACAGCAAGATCCAATTCTACTGTGTCTATTAGAAATGCAGTTAATATATACTGATAAAGATAAGTTAAAAGTAAAAAGATGGAGAAAGATATACCATGAAAATATCCCACAAAACCTTGAATAGCTATGTTAATATCAGAAAAAACCAGCTTCAGAACAAGGAATACTATCTGGAATAAAATGGGACAGTATATCATCATTAAGGGTCAATTCTCCAATAAGACATAATGACCATCAATATATATATTATTGATAACAGAGCATCAAAATAAATGAGACAAAAATGGACGTTAGTAAAACAAGTAGGGAGTTATAAAATTATAATTGGGAGACATCAACAATCCTTTCCCAGTAATTGATAGAACAAGTAGGCAGAAATACAGTAAGAGTATAGAAGATTTGAACACTATCACCCAAATAGTCCTAATTGACATTTATAGAACAATTCACCCAACAACAGTAGAATACACATTATTTTCAGACATATGAATATTCAACAAGATAGACCATATAATAAGCCATTAAAAATATCTCAAACAGGGCTTCCCTGGTGGCGCAGTGGTTGAGAGTCTGCCTGCCAGTGCAGGGGACACGGGTTCGAGCCCTAGTCTGGGAGGATCCCACGTGCTGTGGAGCAACTGGGCCTGTGAGCCACAGCTACTGAGCCTGCGTGTCTGGAGCCTGTGCTCCGCCAACAAGAGAGGCCACGACAGTGAGAGGCCCGTGCACCGCGATGAAGAGTGGCCCCCGCTCGCCGCAACTAGAGAAAGCCCTTACACAGAAACGAAGACCCAACACACCCAAAAATCAATCAATCAATAAATAAATTTATAAAAAAATAAAACTCAAACAATTTAAAAGAGTAGAAATCATAGCTACATTTTAATAATAGAATTTAGCTATAAGTCAAACAGAAAAAAATCTAAAAAATTCTCAAATATTTAGATATTAAACATCCCATTTCTAAATAACCCAGGGTTAAAGGGGAAGTCTAAAACCAATGAAAAAATAGTCTGTATGAAATACAGATAAAAATTTAGCACATCAAAATATGAGGGATACAGCTATAGCAGTGCTTTCAGGGTCATTTTTAGTATTGAATACTTATATTAGGAAAGAAGAAATGACTCAGAGCAATAATCTAATTTTTCATCTTAAGAAATTTTTAAAGAAAAATAGAGCAAATTAAACCCAAAGCAAGTAGAAAGAAGAAGTAATAAAGAATGGAGAAGAAATTAAAAATAGAAAAATTAAAAAATCAATGCAAATAAAAGTATATTCTTTGAAAAGTTCAATAAAATTGACAAACCTCTAGTTACAGTGACCAAGAAAAAAGGGAGAAGAGCATCACATAAGAATGAAAAATTTCAATATCAAGAATGGAAAATAAAGGGGCATTGCTACTGGCAACATCAGCTCCCAGAGGAGTCCCGTTTATTCCATGAATCTGCCTTAGGGACAGCCTGTGACCTCAGTATTATCACAGAGTTGGATTTCAGAGTGGTGGATTTGGAGCCTTAGTCAAGTTCATTCCTGGTATTTGGAAGTAAGTGAAGAAAATTCTCACAGTCACAACTGTGAAAACGTCCATGTTATAAAAATAAAAGGAATATGGGCTGTTCTAGATGACCAAAAAATTCAATCTGTGATCTTTTATTAGATATTGGATCAGAACTAAGAAATAAAAACAACTAGAAAAATATTCGGTGGCATATTTGGGGAAAATTGTTATATTGAACACATGACATACATATTAAAGAACATTTTTGTGTATCAGGCTTAAATTTTCTGGGTGTGATCATTACATTACAATTAGAAAAAATATCTTTTTTAAAAAATGAAATACAAGCTAAAATATTTGTGTGAACTCTCAGAAACTTAGTTTTAAATAATTGATAAATATGTAATCAAAATGTGTATTGTTGTGAGCGTAGGTTTAGGTAGACCGAGGGTGAGAGATGAAGGATATATAGCGAATAATGAAACCTGGAAACTCTAGGTAAGGGATATAGGAATGCAAACTTCTAATTTTTGAAGGTCACATATTTTTATACTAAAATTTGGGTTAAAAATAACAACGGTTTACAGTACATGCTTATGGTTAGCAGTTTATAAAAAGCCAACCCACTTCACAGTCCTTATAATTATTTTTGGCTGTCATACTGCTCAAGTGCCTTAGCCATTTTAAATCTGAACTCTTCACCTTCCACCTATACCTCATCCAAATGACAGATAAAATCTTTAGTGATTGTGCTGCTACATGGTGTTCTTATTGCTTTCAGTTGAGGGTAAAATTCAGTTCCGAAATTCCACCTTGAAGATTAGCATTCTAAGTACAAGCTGGTAGCTTAGTCTTTCCAGAAAGCTGAGCCTGAGGCAGAGGAGTTATGTTCATTTCTAGGGAGCAGAAGTGAAAGACAAAGTGGCAAGGAGGAAGAGAGAGACAATACAAGTACAGATTATTGAACTGCCTACCACTAAGTGAGACAGATTGCAGAATACCATGATTACTCTCAAAAATCCACACTGGCTTCATTTTGGGTCCTTCTATTGGAAGGGATAAATAGGAATGAATTTACCCACAAATTACTGAATCCTACTGTTCAAAGTTTATCCCTTGGGACATTACATTAACTCCCACATACTTTCAGGTTGTGCAAAGGAACGTGCCAAATGAGGTCCTGTAAAGGCTCAAACAAAGAAGTCGTCAGACAGGGAGTCGGAGGAGCACAGTAGGGGCATTTTGCAAAGCACTGCCAGGTTGTGCATACGTGACGATTTTTATGGTTCAGTCACAGCTTATGGTCACCCTGGGAACAGAAACAATAGACAGTGAGATGGAGAAGAGCGGAAGGGTGGAGTGTGCATGTGTGTGCGTGGTGGTGTGGGTGGGGGAGGGAGGGGCTGTGAGTGGTGGAGGCTGGACTTATGGAGTCCTCCATAACATAGAATAGCAGAAGGGGTGAGTTGTCATTTCCAGGATTAGAGAGTAAAAAGACTGGCTTCCATCTTGGCTGCTTTCTCTCATGCTTTCTTGGATTTGATCACCATGTTAGGCCACTTTGTCGAGCAGCCCTGTAGGAGGCTCATGTGTCGAGGGACAGAGACTTGCCAACAACCACATGAATGGACTTGTAACTGGATTTATTCCCCCTCACTCTGAGTCTATAGGTGTGACCAGAGCCCCAGGTGGCCTACAGACTATAATTTCAGTATTGATGTTAGACAGAGGCACTTAACGAAGTCACACTCTGATCCCTGACTCCCAAAAACTGTTAGAAAATACATTTTTATTGTTAGAAGCCATTAAATTAGGGGGTAATTTCTTACACAGCAGTAGATAATACACTCTCCTATCTCATCCCCTTTTGTGGTCTCTGCCCCAGTCACCAGGCCCTAGGCTCTCCATTGTGCCCTGTTTTCCCTCATGTCTGGAGCTTTCAAATAGTGCCACCCATGTAAAACAATATTCTGTAACACTTCTAGTTAACTGCAGCATTTCTCTAAAATCTGAACTGCTTATCACATGCCCCATGGGAAACATTAAAAGCTTTCTGTATTTTCTTGGGCTTCCCTGGTGGTGCAGTGGTTAAGAATCTGCCTGCCAATGCAGGGGACACGGGTTCTAAGCCCTGGTTTGGGAAGATCCCACATGCGGAGCAAATAAACCTGTGGACCACAACTACTGAGCCTGCGTTCTAGAGCCCGTGAGCCACAACTACTGAAGCCCATGTGCCTAGAGCCTGTGCTCTGCAACAAGAGAAGCCACTGCAGTGAGAAGTCCCTGCACCGCAACAAAGAGTAGCCCCCGCTCGCCACAACTAGAGAAAGCCTGCGTGCAGCAACAAAGACCCAATGCAGCCAAAAATAAATAAATAAAATAATAAATTTATTGAAAAAAAAACTTTCTGTATTTTCTTAATGGAACCTATCCAATTTGGAATTATATTTCTGTATGGTTATTTGGCAAATGCCTGAGATTACCAGTAAATTGTAAGTTTAATGAGGCAAGGTTTTGCTTTTTGTTTTTTTCACTCCAACACTCAACGCAGTGCTTGACACAGTTCTTGATTAATATGCATTTTTTCAAATATCATATGATTATATGAGAGGCATAAGTGGTGTAAAATTTTGACAATTTACAGATACATTACCTAGAAAATTTTAGTAATGTAACAAAAAATTAAAATAAGCAATGTGTTAAATTGGTGATCTAATTATATACCAAAATTACTTCTCCTAATAAAAATTGATAAGAAACATCATGGAAAGAAAAAAAAAAAAAACCTCTGTTGCAATAGAACAAAAATTTACATATTTAGAAATAGCTCATTCAACAAATTTTAGAAATTCAATAGATAAAATAGTGAAGCATCATGGAGAGTCTTAAAAAAAGATATGACTAATGGAAGTAAATAACTTGCTCTTGTATGGGAAGAATCAATATCAGAAAGGTGTCTTTCTATTAGTCATGTGATACACTAACATGGTACATAGTAATTATATAAATATATGTTGTTTTCAACTTGCACTATTAAAATTATAATTTTAAATAGAAGTGTCTAGCAGGGAGGATTATGGGAGAAGTCTCCGCTGTCAGAGAGTGCTGATGCTTGCTACTTACGGGACAGCAGACAAATAGCTTCTCTTTTCTTAGACTAAATTCTTTACCAGAAGTATGAACTTAATTTGTAGGAACTCAGATTTTTATAAGGATTGGTAGAAACCATTAAAAGAAAGTTCATAGCAGACTGACAACTATAAAGCTATTAATTTGTTTGCTCTTGTAATTGTTATTATTACTATTACTCTTACAGTTAGCATTGCTGCAGCATTATCAAATCTGATTAGCTATATCTGTTGAGCTCTTTTATTGAGTGGTAAAATGAGTACATACTCTCTTGGAACAGTGTCTCTCATTAGAATTACCTGGGGATTCTTGTTAGGAATTTAGTTTCTTGTGATTCTCATTAGGATATTTGGAAATGAGGACCAGGAATGCACACTTTAAAAAGAAACCGAAGTGATTTTCCACTGACACTCAAGTTATGATTTGTAAAACTCACCGTATTACCTTTTGAATTAAAGTTACATTCTCTGTGGGATTTCTATTCTACACCCAATTTAAATCTAGGATATGCCTATTTCTAATTATTTCAAACCAATTAACTTTCCTTATTTACTAATAAAATTCGCATTTACTTTATTAGTGTATTTTTTTCTTGCTTAATTTTTAAAAACACTTTTAATGTGGATGTATTAATCATACCTTTCATTTTAATTAATGATAAACTGGATTCCAGAAAACTGTATGTAATTTTATTAAAATTAATCATAATGAAGTTAAAATAATCACATTTAAGAATGTGCATTTCCTTCTAATAGGGGTTAGATTTCAACTGCTGTTTATATAATTCCATGTATAACTCAGAGAACCGTACTCTGTATTAAACTCTGATTGTTATTAACTGTTTTTTCTGTTCCCTCACTGTGATAATATTACCTAAAAAAAAAGCGAGACTTGGGGGTTCAAAATGGCTGACTAAGGGCATGTTTTAATCTCTTCTTCCTTCAAAAATCCCATTGAGATTATAGAATAATCACAAAATATAGTAAATAAACAGTTAAAGACTTGGAGGTCCTGAAAAACCAAGAGAAGTCCCTAGTAAGAATAAATTATTCAGTTATTTCTGAAGGAGACAGAGCCAATAAGATAAGATTGCCTTGAGAGGATAAACCTAATCTGAAACTTCCACAACCCAATATAAGCAAAATTAAGACACTTCAAAATAGTGTGATTTCAAACGCCCTTAAATGCATCAGGTCAAGAAATATCTGGGAAACTAGAGAAGACTGTCTTGTAGCCAAGTATGAAAGCTGTTAATTCTGTGCCAGTTACCTCTTATCATTTTCTGTATCTAGAGGATTTGTCCCAGAATACCTCTCCAAAGACATCAAGTATGGCAGGTTCCCAGAGTGTTAAAGCTGGAAAGAGAAGCTGAGAGGTGTGCTGAGGAAAACTTCTGGTCATCACCATAGAAAAGGTTATTTCTTCCTGTTCAACAGAAAAACCAGACCAGACTCAAGTTCATAATTACAACCCCAGCTAGAAATCACATAAAGTAAAAGTGCATCTGCTGTTTGGAAAAGAAAAATATTTAGTGTTGTGCTGAGTGAATAAAAAGAAGCCACTTAAACTACTAATATTGATCAATGCTAACTACTGTTATAAATTTACACAGAAAAATCCATAATGACCAAATATCTGAGAGGAACATAGAAGAGGAACACTGGCTGGGGCTAATGAAAGAACTATCTACCAAGGAAAGAAATGAATGGAAAAATAAACACAAATAACTCAATAAATATGTTCAGGAATGTTTGAGAAGATAGCATTCCTGCAAAATATGAATATGAAACTTTTCTTTAAGGGAGCTTGGGAATTTAAAATAAATGCACATGCAACCTCAGTAACATATATCCTACTAAGGGATAGAGAGAATATAAGAGAAAAAGGTATTTAGATAAATAAATAGTAGAACATTTCACTGAATTCAAAAACCCCCCAAAAAACCTGTTAGGATTGATGGTGCTTTCAACTGAAACATTCAGACAAAATTAATGAACAAACAAAATAATAATAAATTCCTACAAACTTCTAGAGAAAAGGAATATTTACACTTTAACACAGTCACATTTTCTTTATTATCTGATGAGGTAATGAAACATGTATTGAGAGATGACCCCATTCTCCAAAACAATATAGCGGCTTGTGAAAGTGTGGTCAAAAAAAGATACTGTAAAAACAACTCTGTAACTAATTATGCAAGTATAAAAAAACAAAATATATTGAAGAAATATAAAAATTAAAAAATAAACTACATACATTTTTTTTCAGAAAAAGAAAATTAATCACATAGATAAGCTCAAAACTGAATAAATTTATATATAAAAAACTATATGTGTGTGTACATATATATGTAAATAGCAAAACACAGCTCATGCTAAATTGTGATAGATAATTTTATGTGTCAACTTGCCTGACTGGGCTGAGGGATGCCCAGATATCTGGTGAAACATTATTTCTGAGTATGTCTGTGAGGGTGTTTCTGAAAGAGATTAGCATCTGAATCAGTAGACTGAGTAAAGAAGATGGCCCTCACCAATGCAGGGGGGCGTCACGCAATCCACTGAGGGCCTGAATAGAACAAGAAGGCAGAGGAAGGGTGAATTTACTCTCTGTTGGAGCCAGGAGGTCCCTCTTCTGCCCTTAGATATCAATGCTTTCGGTTCTCAGGCCTTCAGACTCAGACTGGGACCTACGCCATTGGCTCCCCTCCACTTAGCCTTTGTGTTTGAAGAGGAACTACGTCACCAGTGTTCTGGGCCTTCAGCAAGCCAACTGCAGATCGCGGAACTTCTCAGCCTGCATAATCACATGTCACCTTCATAAAAAAATTCTCTCTGTATATCTTTATATCTGCTACAGGCTCTGTTTTTCTGGAGAAAACTGACTAAAACAAATACTTTTTGACAACACTGCTTTGGAATGTAATGCAATTTAAGTACTAAATATTTGTATTGCAAAATAATACAAGTTCAATGCAATCACAGAAGTAAAACATTTTCTAGCTCCTTCAAGCAATGAGGTTTTTTTTTTTTTATATAACTTATTACATCTTTCCTCATGAATTTAAAAAGATTCTGAAACCCAGCAGGACCCTATGGGGCTCCTGGGCACAAAAGCCTTTCTATATCCCCTTCTCTGAGTTCCGAAGGCCAGGTTCAAACAGTTGCTAATCAGGAGGGGGGGAGGAATGCACAGACAAGGGAGGAGCAGTCAAGAAACAATAGTGCAGCCTTGGGGGACAGAGTCCTGGTCCCCCCTGCGCGGGCCTCTCACTATCGTGGCCTCTCTTGTTGCGGAGCACAGGCTCCAGACGCGCAGGCTCAGTAATTTTGGCACAAGGGCCCAGTTGTTCCGCGGCATGTGGGATCTTCCCAGGCCAGGGCTCGACCCCGTATCCCATGCATTGGCAGGCAGATTCTCAAGCACTGCGCCACCAGGGAAGCCCCCTGATAAGGAGTTTTATAGCAATACTTCCCAAGGGTGGGGTTGCTGACAAGATTAGGGTGTGTGCAGGGTCTCAGTGGTTGGTCTCCTAATCTTGAGGAGCTTCCGTGGTCCCTTTAATCTTGCCTCAGGTGGTTTCCTGGCTGCTCCTCCCTTGATTAGCAACTGTTCTAATCTGCCCTTTGGAACTCAGGGAAGGTCATGGAGGCTGGAGTCTTGCCGACAAGAAATAGGGGACAAAAAGGAGACCTCCGTGCCCGGGAGCCTCAAAAGGGCCCTGCTCGGTTTCACATGTACCATTTATAAAGAGAGGATAGACATTTTTAAGTATTAGAGAAAAATAAGAACCATAAATATAAAACACAAACTATTTCTAGAAAAGTTTTTAAATTGGAAAACAAGAAAATGCAGAAACAAGGGAAAAAGCAGAATAATTTAAATGAAAACCAGATATAAGATGAAGTATATTATGGATCATAATAATTGTGAATTGATATAAAGCTTGCATTAAAAGACAAATTTTCCTAGACTGACTACTTAAAATTCTATCACTATATTATTTATAGTAGACAAATCAAAAACAAAATTTAAGACATTTAAAAGTATCTCCATTTATAGACCTGGAAATTTTAAGCAAGATTAAAACAAGATTTTCAATATAAATTTCAGTCAAAATAGAATTTATGGTAAAAATGATTTTAAAATCAAGGGGTTTGCTTTATATCAGTAAAAATTATGATAAACAAGAACAGAGAAATATCACAAGTGTGTAAAACTTGGACAATATAACACACGTGTGAATGAGGGAAATATTCTAAAAAGTGGAATAAGAAATAGAAAATAGAAAATTCTAGCAGTGAAGACATACTTAAGAATTTACAATTTGTCAGAGTCAGATGTGAAGTTGTCTTTCTTAGAAAATGACCTCTAAGAGACGACTAATGTTCCAAATAATGCAATAGTGTTACCGAGTCCAAGCTCGCTCTGCTCGCCGCGCGACAGGCCAATAAATCGGGACAGGAAGTGGTGAGGCAAGGAAGAGCGATTTTATTCAGAAAGCCGGCAGACCGAGAAGATGGCGGACTACGGTCCCCAAAAAACCATCTTATCGGGGTCTGGACGCCAGTTCCTTTTATAGAACAGAGAGGGAGAGGAGGTGAAGAAGTAAAAAGGCCATTTATCTTGCAAAACAGGAGGAGATGTGTTAATTTCTTCTTATCTGCAGCCATTCACAAGTGGGCAGGGTCAGATCGGCTCTCTGGGAGCTGAACAAAGGCAGTTTAGTTTAACATTCAGGCAGAGGGGCAGTGTTCCTTGAGGCAGGCCATTATGTATGAGATAACAACAAAACCAATGAAAAGCAAAGGTTAAACTCAAAGAAACAGATCTAACCTGGAGTCCAATTTAGCTCTTCCCTGTTACAATAGTACTGTTACATACAGATAAAACACGTTCTTAAAACAACACAAAAGTAAACAAAATTGGTAGACACAGCAGGACGCTGGTAAGAAGAATTTAGCTAGAAGGACAGACACTTGAAGAAGGTTAATTGCAGGCTGGGAATGCCATGTGAAACAACCCTGCACTGAAGAAACTGGGGGAGTCTGCATGCCCTGGAGGACTCTTTCTTCATGAACCCCATTGGCCTCTCACAGCAAAGGTCTGAAAGATCAACTAGAAGTGCTTATAGTGATGCAGACTGGAGAGGGGAACACAGCCATGTGGGTGGGACGAGTATATGCATCCAGATCCTTCCCCTTTATATCCACCACAAGACAAAAGTCTTAAGCTAAAAAAACAGTGACAATGCTGGCCTTAGGGCATTTTAAGGCCAGTTCTAAAGACCTTATATGACAGGTGAAACAACAATAATACAAGTTCAATGCAGTCACAGAAATAAAACATTTTCTAGCTCCTTCAAGCAATGAGGTTTTTTTTTTATATAACTTATTACATCTTTCCTCATGAATTTAAAAAGGTACTGAAACCCAGCAGGAAACAACATATGAAATGATACTGAAACCCAGCAATGAAACAACATATCACCTATAGGTAGAAGCTGGTTAACTAAAGGTCTATTAATTAAAGATACAACAATGTATACTTTAAATTCACAGGAAATCACTACAAACTGTATGACATGTATAAGTAATAAGTCAATAGAAAACAGTTTTGTTCAAATATAGCAAAGCAAGCCAAAAACTAAGAGGAAAAAATAAAGAAGGAATTATATCATAATAAAACTTGGTTTTACTTGATATTAAAAATTATCTATCCATACCCCTCTATATATTAACCTATAATATATGTGTCTACGATATGAATAACATTCAATCTATTCAAACATCTATAATGTTTTACACACATAGAATATGGGCACTAAGAAAAATCTCACTAAATTTGGTTAAATGGCAACCATATGGATTATGAGCCGATGAATATATAATATGATAAAAATAGTTCTCAGAAAGACATTGATGTTTCAAGAATTAACTAAAAACTAAGAAAAAAATTAGCTACGCCCTCAATCAAGAGGATAACATAAGAATAATTTTTCGAAGTCATAAAAAGTTTCTGTAACAATTCAGCAGAAACTTGGCTTAAAACAAGCAAAATGTGTTCCATTTATTCTCTCACAGTTCTGGAGGCCAGAATCAAAGTCAGTATCACTTAATCTGAGTCATAGTGGCGGCAGGGCCATGGTCCCCCCAGAGGCTCTATAGGAGAATGTTTTCCTTGACTTTTCCAGTTTCTGGTGGCTGCAGGCATCCCGTCAAATGTGGCCCCATCATTCCAGTGTCTTTAAGTATCTCTCTGCTCCATCTTCACGTTGCCTTCTCCCCCATCTGTGTAAAAATCTGAGTCTCTTTTATAGGGATACAGGTGATGGCATTTAGGGCATACCAGGATAATCCAACATAATTTTCTATCTTAAGATCTCAATTTAATCACATCTGCAAATACCCCTGTTTTTTTTTTTGCAATATAAGGTAACATTCACGGGTTCCAGGGATTAGGATGTGAATATTTCGGGGGGAGACATTTTTCAGCCTACTACGATGCAATTACAATATTAATAGATACACAGAGAAAAAATACTTTAATTTTAACTGGTATTGAAAATATTTAATATTTACTTTCAAAATATTTTTAATGACCATAGGAAAGGATTAGAAAAATGTTTCCTTCAACTGAGAATGTATATTTATAGAAACCATCACCATCATTCTTCACTCAGGCACTGTGATAAGACAGATAATGCAAATGAATGAACTCTAAATCTCTGAACAAATAATAAACATTGCTAAAAATCTACTGATTCTACTAGAGAGTCAAGGATGTCAAAATATCATCATGATGAAATTATAACAAATTGACAGACTAGGAGGATAATTATTGAGGGTCTAAAATAGTAAATAAAGAAAAATAAACTTTTATTGCTTAGAATTAGCTATTGAAATGAACAAAAGCCCAGTGTTATTAGAGTTGAATATTGGGAAAATTAGAATGAATATAGTATTTGTCATATTTTAAAGTCTAAACGTTACCCTGAATCAGGACTGAGGAACTAGAATTCGCTGGTTATGGAGCAGAATTCCATGAATAGTGGTCATAAATAAATAAATAAATAAGTTTTTCAAATATCAAACTAAGCTTTCATACTATTCATTAATCTCACTGAACTAGCACCTGATCCTCAGAGAAATGGTCTCAACCTCATTAAGTTGAGGCAGCTGCCATTCCAAAGAAAATAAACAGAGAGGAAGAATATATTCTATCTATAGGAGTATTTTAAAAGAATGTCCATCAGACGCTCTGTGGTTTGAACAAGTACAAAAATACATCTATTACATTTAACTGGAATAGGGCAGAGTGAATCAGTATCCCAGTTCTGAAATGTTAAAGGGCAGACATTTCATTTTATTTCTTCCTGGCTTCTCTACATTAAAAAAATGATTCCATTCTTGACAGACGGCAGCAGTAGAAGGCCTTGTTACAATGCACGGTCATTCTGGTGAATGACTTTGATTACCCCGGGTCCTGGTGCTGTGAAAATCCGGTAAAAAATATAAGAATAGTTTCTTTTTAGTAAAAAAAGGAAAATGCCAGAAAATTCTCTCTTAAAAGAAAAAAAATCCCTTCCTATGGAAGTGAGAGAAAAAGCTGAAGCATCCTTATTTTACACAAGGTAAATGCTTTAATGAGAAATGGATAATTTTGTTTTTGGAATTTGAAAGATATACTTTCTCTCTCTTTTTTTTTCTTAACTTAAATCAACCTGAAATTTTATATGAGTATATAATTTATCTTTAATTCTTTGAATTGAGTCTGTTTTAGAAACAACAACAACAAAAGTTCTTTACAAAAGACTTTTTAATATAATTAAGATTTATAGGACTGAGCTCCATGAGTTTAGGACTGTTGTCTTTTGGAAACTTACAGAAATTCCACAGCTTGGAGAAGGACCTGCCCCTAAATCAGTGCTCCATAAATATTGTTGAATGAATTAATGATAATTTATATGTAGTTTGGACTAAATGACCCTTAAGCAAATGAAAATTAATAAAATAGGTTGTTTTATTACTAGCTCAAGTCTGTCTCACAGTGAGCCCAGTGAATATTAGATAATATATATTCTGCAACTATTGTGATGCATTTCTAAGTGGTATCCTATTTCTCAATAAAGGATGTCCTTGTGGTTAAGTGGCTGTCATTGCTTTAAACAACAAAATCCAGTATGTGAAAATGATCGGTGTTGAATTAGTTCATGGTACACCACTATTAGAAACATTCGGGCTTCCCTGGTTTCGCAGTGGTTAAGAATCTGCCTGCCAATGCAGGGGACATGGGTTCAAGCCCTGGTCCGGGAAGATCCCACATGCCTTGGAGCAACTAAGCCCGTGCGCCACAACTACTGAGCCTGCGCTCTAGAGCCCACAAGCCACAACTACTGAAGCTCGCGTGCCTAGAGCCCATGCTCTGCAACAAGAGAAGCCACCGCAATGAGAAGCCCGTGCACCGCAACAAAGAGTAGCCCCCGCTCCTCAAAACTGGAGAAAGCCTGTGTGCAGCAACGAAGACCCAATGCAGCCAAAAATAAATAAATAAAATAAATAAAATTAAAAAAAAAAAAAAGAAACATTCAAAAATATGCTGAAGTTCATGGCTAAAAACCTAACTTGGAAAATAAAAAGTTAGATTGTTTCAGGAAATATACCAGGACTAACATTTATTTGGTGAAGGGAAATTCTTCTTTCAAAACTGCGATACTGGCAGTACTTTGAGTTATCGGCTATTCACTTAAAAGTGAATGCATGTTATATTTTGTTTATTAACAAAATGCACATGAAATATTTCCCCCAAACCTAATCACTTATTAATAAGATTTTATTATGATCATATCTAAAATATTAATTTTATTGATTGTGGTTTTTGAATATGTCTGTTACCCAGTGGAATAATTTTCAAGTCACTGCTAATGTGAAAATGGGCCCAGTCTCACAGTTATCCAATAAGCCCCAAAACCCTTAACACCAGTGACCTTAATTCTTGCATTCAGACTGAAGTATACAAAAGTCTGAAAAATGAGACCCATACTAGAGAGACACATCACACCATTTTAATTTTTTCCAAATGAAAATCTAAAACTTTTTCAAATACACACACATATACAGATGGGGGTGGGGATAAGGTGGAACCAGAGAACCTCTTTAAAGGGATAGATCATGAGATTGAAAACATTTCATTGAAATTTTTCTATAAATAAAGAAGACACATTGAACTCGCTGCTGCTTTTACATTTTTACTATATATAATATTGCCAACTTTTTCCATAAAATGAGGCATATGATTATATGTATGTTGAAAACGGTACATAGTAAATATATAAGATTTTTTGATAGTTGCTGATTTTAAGAATTTCTTTTTCTCTTTCATTTCATGTATACCTATTTCTTATATCTTATAGTTGCAGTTATTTTGACTTTCTCTTGAGATTAAGTTAGAAATAAATACCTATATTTCAAATTTTAAAAATCCTATAAGGTTTTTAAAGATAAAATCAGGGCTTCCCTGGTGGCGCAGTGGTTGAGAATCTGCCTGCCAATGCAGGGCACACGGGTTCGAGCCCTGGTCTGGGAAGATCCCACATGCTGCAGAGCGACTAGGCCTGTGAGCCACAATTACTGAGCCCGCGCGTCTGGAGCCTGTGCTCCGCAACAAGAGAGGCCGCGATAGTGAGAGGCCCGCACACCGCGATGAAGAGTGGCCCCCACTTGCCGCAACTAGAGAAAGCCCTCGCACAGAAACGAAGACCCAACACAGCCAAAAATAAATAAATAAATAAAACTTAAAAAAAAAAAAAAAAAACTTAAAAAAAAAATCATTAAAAAACATTTGTGTATGAGAGTTTCCTCCACTGAATATCAGAATGTATGAAAAACCCACTCTGGTACAATTATTTGGAAAAACAGAAAGTAACTTCTTAAAAATAAAATAAAGAAAAAAGGCATAAAAGGCAAACATTTTCAGCCCCAAAGTAACATATTTGTTAACAAAATTATTGAGCAAAACAAAAAAGTACAAGGAGAAATAATCACATGTAATAGCACTAGAAATAGTCAGTGTTAAGCTTTTGTTTGCCTTTCAAATAGATACATTAGTAAAGTTCTTAAATTGTGTGATAAATAGTAGGAGCTATAGGAATGTTTGACCTTGCTGTTGTTTTTGTTATTACGTATTTTATTTAAATTATAAGGTTTTTTAGATTTACCTTGTGTTTAAGGCCCAAAGATTTAGAATATATCATATAGTTATATAATTAGAGAGAAGTCTTACTAATTTGTATGACATTTTTATTATTCACTATTATCCATTTTCAGAAGGTTTGTAAATTATTCAAATAGAAAACTAATTGGACAGTATACTTCTTGAAATATATTCTTGTTAATAAACTAAGTTACAGCAACTTAGTCATATTAATGCAATACCCAATGTTTGTGATATTATGGATGAGCACTATGTGAGAAAAATACATTTTAAAATATTGTAAAACCACTAATAAGTACAGAGGAAAAGTACTACCTTTTTTTAAAGTTAAAATTAGAAAATAGAGCAAGGGCAAATGTTTATATAGATACCCACAAATAAAAGTATTTGGAAGATAATTGAATCTGAATTCTAACTATACATTACATAAGGTATTATATATACATATAAAGTATTAAGTTACATTGAGTATTCTAAAATCATTAGTTTTATAATTTAAAAATTACCTATGAAACAACAAAGAAAAAGCTCAAGTTATGCATGTGATGGAGAATGATTCGACTCAAAGCTCATAGATAAGTTATTTAAGATCCGGATGAGGATGAAAAAAAGTCAAAGCAGAATGCAATCTTTGCTACAACTGAGGTGATAATTATTATGGGACTTAAGATGGAGAGATGATCATTTATATCAGGGGATTTAGTTGGGCTTTAGGATGAAGGAGGGAACATCTGAAATGAAATTTGAGAGGACAATATCATCAGGGAGAAATTTCGGTAAAGTAGGTTAAACAACTGTAGAATGTAGATCAATCAAGGGGGAAACACATACATACAGAAAGCATGTTGTGAAAGTGAAAATAACTGTGTTGAGAACTTTTTTGTTTTTATTGTGGATTCTAGTTGTTATAAAATGCCCCTAGGAAATTAAATGTGAAATGAAAATTTTTATCACTGGATAGGAAAATAGACTAAATATAATCACTAACACACAGTACTTTACTGTAGATAAGGCTGCATTCAAAGTGTTTCTCGTGTATTTATTTATTCTTGACAACAGATATGAATATATTATCTCCATTTTACAGATGAGGAACAAAGACCCAGAGACATTAAATAACTTGCTCAAGTAAACACAGCCAATAAAAGGCAGATGTATTTATTTTACCCAAATAGTCTGACCTCAAATCTGTGCTCTTAACAATTACACTAAATACTGTTTCTCCAGTTTTTAAGAGCAATGTCCTTGAACAAATATGACAACACTTCAAATTCTAATTGTTCTTCCACTTAAGAATTCAAGCTATGCCATTTGGTATAAAAATGTATTATTCCAAGAATATCAAACTTACTAGAAATCTTATAAATATTCTTAAATATTTATTCTCAGTACCCTCTCTGTTGTGTTCTTAAACCTGAATACGTAACATGAGTGGAAAAAAGACAAACTCCTTTCTTTGAAGAGTAGGGAACATGCAGATAAATAAGATTATATTTAGAAATTCATCATTCCTTCTCCTATTAAATGGAAAATACTTATTGATAAAGAGCAGAGTGGTTGTTGCCAGAATTCAGTGAAATAAAATAAAGCAAAGTATATGAATAAGAATAAACAATCTGAACTATATATACTATACATGCCAGGTACTAAAGAATATATGGATTTGATTCAAATCATGCTTTATTCTTTCTATTTTTATCTTGGATTGGACTATTTTTGTTCATTTACATTGAAAAATAATTTTCCAATTATTTATTGAAAAAGTGCTTGAGTGTACTCAGCAGACAAATTCAGAAAACTTGACAAAATCTGCAAACATTGATTTAAATAAAAATATCGCCCAAGAGTTCTTTGAAGAGAGTCACAACAAATATTTGGGTTCTGAGTCAGCCTTTGGTAATTGTTTTCTTTGACCACCCTGAGATCACTGATTTTAACTATCTTCTGAGGTCTGGAGAGTGAATATTTCTCAGCTGCCCAATTTGTTCTGAAAATGTTAGCTCTCAGGAGAAGACTTCATCTTTCAGACCTCTTTTTCACATTACCCTCTAGCTGCCAATGCCACGGTATATATACTCCTAAGAGATGACCCAAAGTTTCTAAGATGTCTTCTAAGTAGCTAGAAGGGAATATCAGAGATAGCCTCTCTCTCTCAATCACACACACACACACACACACACACACGCACACGCTTCCACAAACGCAGAGCTTGTAGTCAGTAAATTGTGTATTGGTGTAGTATTTGCAACATTGCTTATCTGATTTCTTCCTAAAGATTTTAACCTTTACAGAGTATCAATTCTAGGCAAAGTTGTGAAATAATCAAACCATGCCTTTAGTGCCTCTGGTCTGACACAGGGTATTGTTCCTCTTTGAAAGGCAGCTTATTCTAACTCTTCTGTTACTTCATGTCCTTCATGTGCTTCTCCTCCTACGGATCCCTCCTGCCTGCCACATTGACACCTACATAAAGATCTGAAAAGCTCACTCCCGTAAATGTATGTTAATATCTTACCAGCTTCAAAGCAGTTCCTATTTTACGTGTGTTTTGCATTTTCCTATCTTCCATCATCACATGTGCTAGAGCATCATCTTTTGCTCCCTGAACAATCTCAGCATTTTTGACCATATATGTATGAGTTTATATCTAGACACCCTACTCTGTTTGTTTATCCTTATGTTAATACTACACTATTTTAATTATAGTAGCTTTATAATAAATCTTGAAATTATGTAAGGTATGTTCTCTTCTCTTCCAAAATGGTTTTAGCTATCTTAGATCTTTTGTATTTATATATAAATTTTAGAATCAGTTTGATTATTTCTTCGTAAAAAGACTGCATTATGTCTATAGAGCAACTTGGAGATAACTTCATAATATTGTTTCTCCATTTATTTTAGTTTTCTCTAATTTATCTCAGCAATGTTTTATAATTTCTAGTCCTCAGCACTTACATATATTTTATCAAATGTATCACAAAGTATTCATGTTTGTTGATGCTACTCTAAATGGTATTTTTAAAATGTTCAGTTTCCAATTTTTCCTTGCTAGTATATAGAAAAACAATTGACTTTTGTATATTAATATTGTACTCTGTTTCCTTGCTAAACAAATTTGCAAGCTCTAGTAGCTTTTTAAATAGATTCCTTAAGATATTCAATGTACACAAACAGGTCAGCTGTGAATGAAGAGAGTTGTATTTCTTTCTATCCAATCTACACCGTCTTTTTTTCTTTCCCTTGCCTAATTCCACCAACTAGTATTTCTAGTTCATTTTTGAATAGAATTAGTGAGAGTGGAAAAACCTTCTTGTGCCCAAACATAAGAGTAAATTTTATCATTTCACCATTACATAAAATATTAGCAGTAGCTTATCCAGTTTAGAAAGTTACTTGTTATTCCTAGTTTTTACTGTTTAGGTCTCTGATCCATTCTGAACTAATTTTCTGTTTGATTAAGGTAAAAGTTGAGGTTATTTACCTATTAGTTTCATATGGATATCTACTTGTTCCAAAAGGATTTGTTCTAAAAACTTCCCTTTCTCCTCTGGCATTTTTGTTGAAAATTAATTAACCATGTATGAGTGCATCTATTTCTTGATATTCTGTTACATTAATCTATATTTCTATACTTACACCAATACCATACCAATGTGATAAAGTATGTTTAGAGTAAATCTCGAAATCAGGTAGTGCACGTGTTCCAACTTTTTTTTCTCTTTGAAAATCATTTGGGCTTTTCCAGGTCCTCTGCATTTTCATAAAATATTTAAAATCACTTGTCAATTGCTACAAAAATAATAAATATTTTTCTGCAGTATTAATTTAGATTGTGTTAAATCTATAGATTGATTTATTAATGATGACATTTGGAAAAGTCCATTTAATAAAAAAAATTCTCATGCCTTCTTATAATCATCATCATACTTCACATAATGTATATAACAAATAAAACAAATACAACAAAACAACCTATAGTCATTGGTATAAAATATTATGATCCATCAAATGACAATGAGGTGTTTCTAGAATTTGGGTCAGATGATGACTCAAGGGTTTGTTTGCTGGCCTTAGAAACTATGGGGATAATTGAGGACATAAACACACACACACACACACACACACACACACAAATTTGGAAATGTAACATAAAATATCGTCTTTTAGAGCAATCTAATAAGGAAAGATACATTCGTATCAAATTAAACAAACTAAAAGATTAGGCCAGCAGAAGAAGTCATCACTTTCTTAGGGAAAAAAAAGCATGTATAGATGAAAAGGGATAAGTAAGAGGAATATTGCAATTGTAGTTCTCATTATAATGTGGGAGCTGTAGGCAAGAAATATTTCATAGAAACAATGAACTTCCTGGATTACATACTATGAGTTAACTTTGTCCTAGCACAATAGTTTAAAAATCGTAATTCAAACTCATAGTCTTTTGATATTGTTGAAAATTCATTTGGTGGGAGTATGGATAAATTGACTTTCAATTAATGAAATTACTATAAGAATTCCTTTATAAATACTTAAGATATTTAAATGTATCCTAACATTTTTGCTTATTTGGTACTGCTTATAATTTTGCATTTATCCATTATTAATACATGGAATGCATGAGTCAGAAAACACCCATACTCATTAAAGTTAGAGGTAACATACATAGGCAGGGTTCCAAATTTTATTCTACGGGTAAGTTTGAAACTTTGCTTTTGTCATTTTTCTTTTATTTTGTAATTGTAATTGGACTTACCTCAATAGGAAAATGTTTTAAACTTGACTGCAGTTTCCATATTCTCTTAATTTTTCTTTGCATTTTATTTGATATATTTTTCTCAAAAAACATAGTAATGGTTTAAATGTAAATAATTAAATATACTGTTCATTCTTGTTAAACATGTTTGGGAATTAAAAATGACTGTGCCCATTGGCTCCTCTTTTCTGTTAGCGGCTGGTGTAGGAATCAGGTTCTGCATGACTATGCAGCTTGAGACTGGGAAATGTGAAAGGCCAACAGAAGAAATAGGAGTTAGCAAAGAACATTAATTGTCTTTAATGACGTGTTCTGTTTAGGTTAGAGTGGGCCTAAGTTACAGTTTGTCATTTTTATAAGAGTAAAGCAGTTCAATGATATCACATTAGATTATTTTATTTATATTACAGGGTTCCTTACTAGTTGGTAACCCCTGAATGTTGTCTGGCTCACCTATTTCCATATCACTCTCTAACATGGCCAAGAGTTCAAATTGAGTTGCCCCTACCTACCTTTCCATCCAGAAAAGACTTAACACCACATATCTCATCGATTCCAGGTCTTTCACCCCAAAGTCTATAAGGCTATTTCTTAAAAATTCCCTGACTCACTGGTTAAAATATCTATGAATTGAGTCAACTATGCTAGAGACAGGACTGTGGGTTGGAACAAGGCTTTAATTCTGAAGTTGGGGACTTCCCTGGTTGTCTAGTGGTTGAGACTCCACACTTCTACTACAGGGGGCGTGAGTTCGATCCCTGGTTGGGGAAGATCCCATATGCTATGCAGTGTGGCAAAAAAAAAAAAAAAAAAATTCTGAAGTTTAAGAGGCCGGGAGGAGAAAGGTATAAGCACCCTTTACCTCGTTGCACAATTCCTTTACCTTCCAGAAGTAACTGGCTACTTGATCAAGAGCCTTGAACCTGGTGCCACATAAAGGAGGTTTAGTAGCTCAAACAGGTGGCTTTGGAGCCTCTATTCTTGTCAGAGAACTTGAGGGAAACATGTCTGGAGCTTTATCATAGATACACAAGTATCCAGTTGCTGACTATGTGCAATGCAGGTATTCTCTTGAAAGAGAGATCATTTTGGTGATCCTCTGCTAAAGCATTAACAAGAAAGAGTCTCTGATATACATCTCTTCTTTAATTTAGCATAAAAGAACCTCTTTTATTGCCCCTTTTCATTAGTACTGGTACATAAACTTCAATGTAATATAAGGTTGCCTTTAAGTAGGCATGATCTTTTCACTGTTTCATATATTTCTCATTATAACACTGTCTTCTTCACACTCATTCTAACAGGAGGACAGGCCTCTTGAACTTAGGTCTGCATGTTGCCGAACATGGTGTAAAAACCTAGTTTATATACAGACGAGAGCAGCAAGATTCTCACACACATGTTTCTTTTCTGGATGTGAAAAATAATTAATTGCCCATTAAACACTCCCAGTGTCCATTACTCCTGGTATGTGATTGTACTGAACAACTCTGTATTTTTCTGCTTTTTGTTTTATCAATTCTCACGGGTGGGTGGGGTTGAAATACAATTTATGTGGAGCTATACTTTATCACTTTTTCACCATTATGAGATTAAAAGGTCAATATCATTCTAAAGGTCATAATGGACAGGTTATTTGCAATATTTTTATAGATTTACAAGAAGAAAAATTAATTTGCTGCATCTGTTCACACTAGAAAAACTGTTTTTGGAAAACATAATTGTAAAAGTCTTTCCTGTAGTAAAGACTCATAGTTCTGCTGTTTTAGGTATGGCCTATAGTCTCAATAATATTGTGGGACTTGGAATGTAAGTGTCACTAAAGGCACAAATTCTGTGCCTCAGATAATCATAGGATTATAAAATGCTTAAATAGTTCCTACTTTGCCCTCAATTTTATCTTATCTACCTGTCTGATAAGCATAATGTTTTAGCCTTGGTTTCCTAGAGAGCAGAACATGAGGAAAATCTTACATATTCAATTATTATTGGAGGAGTGGTAATCAACTGAAAGCAAAAGTGTAGAAAAAGAGGGATAGGAAATAAAATGTCATGTTTTATCAAACTGAACACAGTTTCAAAACAACAAGTACGATTGCTCAGTTATGGAACATCTCCATGAGATTACACAGCACCACTTAGAGCAGTTCCTTGAAGGAAGAAAGGAAAGACATTTCTGTTAGTTGCTTTCTGCCTCCTGTCTCTTGTAATCAAAATCTTTGTGGGGCATTAATTCACCTAAACTGGGCCACTAGGAAGGCAGGAATTTGCAGTTGGACGTGAGTCCAGCTCAGGTGGACTGGGTCCTGGAGGTGCTGGAGCTCATGCCTTGGAGGGCACACAGGTGGTCATGTCTAATAGCCATCCCTGGCCCTTTGGCACCCTGGGACAACTTGTGGTGTTCGGAGATGAGAGGCAGTCACCGGAGCCAGGATTTTCAAATCATTGCCTTCACTCTGGAAGTGAGGGAAATGAATGAGACCCAAGTAACTATGAGTGGTGTATTGACTCGGTCTGTAACAGTTTACCCTTCATGCCAGTTAAATAGCATACACTCTTATGATATACAAATCTGTTATTAGTAAAAGAGGCCTTGAATTCTATCTCAAGAAAGAAGGAGCAAGTACAATCCCTCAGAGTAGAGGTCAATGTCAATATCCTTCAATATATTCCTTGATGTTACAGGGGAGCCTAGAATCAAAGTTGATATTTATCTTATACTTCCTTTACCATTCATTCTAGATTTCACTCACCTTTGGACAACATTTTTATTCTCACTCATTTGTCTGATGGAGTGATGAGAATTTCATCTCTTGAGGCATAAGACTGTTGATAAGAATTTTCCTACTTGTACCACTCAGTTTTCAAACCTTTAACTTTCACCAGACCCTGTTAAGTCTCTTGCTCTGTAGTTCACCAGGACCTAGACCATTTTGATATTCCTGAAAACAACATGCTGATTCACTATATTAGTGATATACTCATTAGACCAGGGAAGCAGTAAGTAGCATGTAGTCTTATCTACTAAGACACAGGCAAACCAGAGGGTGAGAGATAAAGTTTCAAAGATTCATCGATCTGCAGTTATTTGTGATGTTTATGTGAGTCTAGTGCTCTGTGACGTTAGAGGAAATTCTCCAAATTTATAATACTCGTTATACTTTGAACTTCCAGCCTATAAAAAATGAGGTGTGGTTTTTAGTGGACCACTTGAATTTTAGAGGGCTTGTGGTTACTGTTCTGGTGTTTTTATGTGGTATTTTAGAAGGTTACTTGATTTGAGTGAAGCATAGAGAGGGTGCTACATGATATTGCAGCCTACCACTTAGGTATATAATCCAGCAGATCTGATGGTAATAAATATATCTGAGGTACGTAAGGATGCTAGGTGGAGTTTTAAAGGATTCCCTACAACCAGAATTTGTATAGATAGAGGTGGAAAAGACGAAGGCCTGGTTGAAAGTTTGGCATGGTCTAGCGCCACTATGGTAAATTAACTACTATCTCATTGCAGTGCCCCCTCTCTCCCTGGGCTGACCAGGGTTTTGGTGATGGGAAATACTCCTAATAGGCAAAGATACAAGCAATACACTTAGTTATCCAATATGTATGTCTGATGTGTGGAAATACTCTAAATTCTGTGCTGTGGCAGAGAACTCTGCCATGAGGTCAATGGCCTGAAAAGAATAATGCAAGAAGCTTAGGGCTAAGGAGTTCTAGGGAAAATACATATGGATTATTTAGAACACTTTAGTAAGGGCTGGGTTGGAGACTACAGAAAGAGTAAATCATGATTATTCTCCCTACCATGGGAAAGAGGAAGCCATGGAGATGGATGGCTATTCTTACTGATTCAAGCAGCCAGCATCATAGTAGAGAAAGATAGAATCTTCCATTCTAAGCAATTCTGAATATTAAATTTGCTCTGGATATAGATTTGGGCTCTCCTGTTCTCAATTCACACTTTTTTCCCAGAACTAAGTAAACTATACCACCTATACACTGAAGACACCCAAATTCAGTATTTGGGATCATTGGAAAGGCGGCCGTATTTTCATAGAAGATAGTGATGGAGCAGACAAGGATGTAGGAGGACTGTGAAAAAAATGTACAAACTTGGAGGCCAGTCAAGAAATGTGAGTATTTTAAAAAGGAAGAAGAGTTCAACTCTGTTGAATGTTGTTGCTAGATCAAATAAAATTAGATATCGGATCTTAGCAAAGCGAAGTCATTTGAGTGTTAGGTGCAAAGCACACATAGAGGTTGGTTAAAAGTGAGTAGGTATGCAGGTGAAGGCATCCTGAATCCACTAAGAATCTTTACAAACAATTTTCCATTTTCTAGTAATTTTTTATTTTTTTACATTTTACACATTGACATCAAGCATAATTTTGCCATATCTTAAATGATGGTAAAGGGTAAAACCATTTACCCTTTTATCTCCTTCACTCCTTACTTCACTGACTTTTGATCTAAGAAAATAAAAGTGAATATATCATGAGTCTTGACCCATTGCCATTTTCCTACTCTATTAATCTCTCTACTTTCTTATCCTGTCACTATAGATCCACTGACTAACCAAAAAAAAAAAAAAAAAAAAGCAAGTAACTAATTAAGATAGTGTGTCTATCATTTTACCTATTATTATTTCTTTGTATCTTCATAGTAATCCTATAGGAATATCAATTTTTTTTACTCTCATTTTACAGATGAATAATCTGACACTCAAAGTCACAAAATACGGAAGTAGTAGAAGTGGGTTTCAAACCCATTCATTCTGATGCGATACTGGTTTTTTGATCACAGCTCTCTATTAAACCCTCACCAATCATTTGAACTACCATTCTGTTCAAATTCCTCATACCTTAAAGCTTCCCATGAATTAGCTATTGCAAGATGTCATCAATATAGAGTAACCTCTATGTCACTGCTATCCTCTTTCTCAGCTCTTGACCTTGCCTTGTACTTCACTAGAATTATTAGGGTCAGAAGACACAAGATAGGTATTTTCTTTGTCAATCACATTGTATTTTTTATTCAGAAACTCAACTACGTGCTTTATTTTCCTCAGTTCCAAAGGCTGGGTGCTCATTTCTTTTGCAAGTTTATATCAACTGTCTCTGCATTGCATTCTATCTTCTTCCATCTGTTTCAGTACTGAAATATTGCCCTATATTTAGGACTTTCTCTCTTCTACATTTTTAGTTCTCTTATCAGTTGCTCTTTTCTCTGTATGTATAAAAATACTTAAGTATTTCCCATAGTGGTTAAAAAATAAATCAAAAACAACAAAAAATATTCTCAAACCTGTGTACTCCTGTGACTATTTATGGAAATAAAGAAATATCTAAAGCTGCCTAGTAAATGTAGTCATAATAATCAATGCCAAGATATATCCAAAGTGAAATTATTAGACCTTTTGAATAAAGAAAGAGTCTTAGCATACCCAAGACAAAATAATAATAACAATAATGATAATAATAATTTATTGAACTACTATGTGTGTACCCAGTTTATTCCTTATCATTCCATTGTGCGACTGTAGCAAAATCTGTGTATTCATTCTATTATTGATGGACATTAGGGATGTTTCCATTTTTTGGCTACATTATATGTAGTGTTGATACCAATAGTTTTGTTCAAGGTTTTAGATAAATATGTATAGTAATTTCTATAAATAGGTTATTTATCTAACAGTGGAATTGTTGGGTAATATGGAATAATATTGCTCAGTTTTAGTACAATATTGACAGTTTTCCAAAATAGTTGGGTCAATGAACACTAGACGTTCAGTTGTTCCATAAAATTGCCAACACTTGATACTGTTTTTCATTTCATTTTACCTATTCTGTTGAATGTGAAGATTTCTTAAATTCAGAAACCGCTAAGCATAGAGGAAAAAAAATACAAGTTTACCTACATAAAATAAAGATGTTCTACTTATCAAGAGACACCTTTAAGAGTCTAAAAAGGCAAGCTTCAGCATGGGAAAATATATTTGCAATTCATATATTTGTAAGATACACATAAATATTTACTAAGAAATTGAATAAATTTGAATTTATTCAAATAAATTTCTATGAATAAATCATAGAAAAAAATGAACAAAACACTTGAACAGGCCTTTTACAAACAAAGATATCCAAATAACCAATACATATATGAAAAGGTGCTTAACTTCCCTAGATGTTGGGGAAAAGACAAAATAACACTTTATACCAATCAGAATGGCTAATCTGGAAAATATTTTCTTTTGTTTCTATTAAGTTTCTGGAGTGATACCAATTAGTCATATCTTTAACTTTTTGAGTTTGTATTTCCTTGACTCTATGTAATGTAAATTTAAAACCCAAATCCTACAAAATAGCAGGATTACAGTATATGATTTTTCACGAGAGCTTGCCTTGCATTCTCCATCTAGCATTCAGGCCATTTTAGAAAATTTCTGTCATGTAAACAAATGCACTTTTTATTTCCTGCTGATTTTTCCATAAAGGTATAACCCTTTCAAAGTCCCAGTTTCATCCAAAATATCGATTCCAGCTGACCATCTTGTGTCAGCACAAAATATTGTCTCCTATTCCCACTAAGGCTATTCAACCTTGGGATCTGGGATAAATATACCATCATAGGCCTTCAGGGAAGCCTTGGTTTCAGGGGCAGCTTACTTGTCTGACTTTCCACTTATTTTCACTGTCAGCCTCCTACCTCCTGGTTTGGAATTAAAAATGTTAGCAGTTGGATTTGAGTCTGAGCTGAACGTGTCTGCATATCATCCAGACTGAAAACATGCCTGAAGATCAGATTGCTGCATGAGAACATGTAGAATGAGGAGAGACTATAAGCTAGAAAAAAAAAATCTACTGGAATGTTCACATTTAAGAGGCAAATGGAGAGAAATTAACAAAGGTGAACAAGAAAGAGTAGAAGAAATTAAAAGTAGGAAGTTTTCTCAAGATGTTTGTTAATGAAGAAAAGGAGAGAAATAATGTGTTAATTCATGTGAGGTTTGCTAATAAGCAGGATTTTGGTTAATTTGATGAGACAAGCATGAACAACTGCTGATGAGGAGGATTCTTTTTGAAGGAGAGATGGTCTCTGAAATATGGAGGAATAAATATTCCAAGATTGAGTCATTGTAAAATGTCTCTCTTTAAGGAATGATGCTGGATCTATATGATTGATATCTGACTGATATTTTACAGCATTTCCATGTATGACACAGTACAGATCATTGACCAAATAAGTTGTTCCAACTTTCAACAGAAATTTTTCTTAGTCCTACCAGTTCATAGAGATCATATTACTCATCTCTACTCCACTGAAGAAAGCCATTGCCAGTACTTGCATATCTACAGGATTATTTGACCATATGCCTCTCTTATAACCCTAAGCTTGCTCTCCTCCAAAAAAATGGCAAGATTATTTCTCCAATTAATTAATTGATAAATTTGTCAGCTTCTCTCTTTTTCTTCTCCTTTTGTTCTCTTCAATTCCCAAAACTGTGCCATCTGCTATGCACAAAAATTTTGCTAATACTAACTATCTACTACTGGCAGCTACTTATGCATAGCTACTCTCCAAAAATTTCATGCTTAAGCCATGCCAATGATACATTTATATACTTTTTTATTTGCTTTGCAAGTGTATTCAATATGTCCTTATTGTTAAATAAAGTGGACATTTTTCAACCCTCATTTTCTTTGGAATCTGAAATTTTTTCATATCTATTGCATAACATTTTCATAGTTATATATGTACTTCCAATGCTGCCCATATTACTCAGTTTTGTGTTCTGGATTCTCCTCCCCTAACTGTATTCTAATGCTGAGGTTGCTCATTTAATCTTGAGACATCTCTTCTTCTTAAGAGAGTCATACATTCCCAGATGTTTAAATGGTGATGATAGTGATGGCAATAATAGCTAACATTTGTGAATATGTATAAAACTCTAGATGTATGACAAGTGTCTTGCATATAATATCTCATTGAATTTCCACAATAATCCTCTAAGGTCAATGTCAAGATGTGCTATTGCAATCCCACTTTTGCAGGTGAAGAAACTGAGGTATAATCCTTTGATTAGGAAAATTGTTTGTAAATGGTCAAGCTTTTAAACCCAATCTATCCAGTACCTCTGCTTGTCTATAAGCCCATTGTACTCACATATTTTCTTTATAGCCCAGAAATCTTATTTTTTCTACTTGATAATATCTTGCAGACAATTGGACAGCTCCACTCAAATTTTACTTGTCCCAAACTTAACTTGTGATATTATTCCATCAAAATCTCTCCTATTCCTGAATCTCTTTCTTAGTAAATGGATTGACATTCCATTAATAAAGTTATCAGGCAAGACACCTTTGCCCACCTGTCACAAAGCACCAAAAATTCTTTATTCTCCCTCCTACATTATTTATTTTCCCCATTTCTACTGCCACCTCTTTCCAGCTGCCACTATCTTTCTGTTAACTGCTGAAATGACCCTTAACCTGTTGATCTGAATTCCTTTTTTTTTTTTCTTGCTTTCCAATCCAGTATTCACATTGCAAAGGAAACAGTTTACAGAAACACAAACATCCTACTGTTATCACATGTAAGGTATTTCCACAGTTTCTCTTTTCTACTTAATAAAACCGCAAACTAAGAATAATTCCAGGTCTTTTATTTTTCTTGATATGATCCCTTCCTACTCTTTTAAGCTCATTCCATAGCAGTCGCTTCCTCTCTTTATATTCAGGTTGAACTTTCTTTTTCAGGAGGCCTGGGCTCTAGAAAGTTTTTCATCTGTTAGGAAAGTCTTCTTTGCTTGCTTCCGAATGCACCTTACCCTGTGTTGTGTTATACCTCCCTGTGGTATATTTTCTTGGCATATTTTGACTTCGCTTAGAAGAGAGTAGGAAATTTGCCACGTGTTCAAGACACAACTTGTTTCAGCCCAATCCTAGAAAATGTGCAATTACCATGCGTATGTAAAGTAGGGAGGAAATACATGGCTAGCCTAAGGTAAATTGGACAAAACAATTACAAAGTAAACTGGCAGAAAGAGGGCCAGACACTGATCTCCCCAGTTCCTTGTAGGGGGAGTGTATTTTTCTCTTGACCATATGTTTTCATAGATGTTAATGATGTGCTTTCCCTTGTTCTTCTTCTCTTCATTTTCCACCTCCTCTGTCTTCTCTTTCTTCTCCATTTCTTCTTATTTTCCATTTGAGCTAATTTCTTTAAAAAATTCATGACATTTCTCTTCAATATATGTAGAAGAAATCTGAAATTCATTGAGAAAGGATTTAGGGACATTGAAATAGCTCCCACCACTCACATTGGAGGTCTAAATACAAAGAACTTATCTGATATCAATGGAGTTTTAATGTTTTGTATGAAAATTAAAAACTTGATTCTCCCCATGTCCTTTTCCCTTTATCTGTCTTCAATTTCTACAGAAGAGTGAATCTATGAAGATTTCTCTTTAATCTCTGATATTAGTTTCATTTCACTCACATTCATGTTTTGCTATGCCCATCACTACAAGTTATTGTTATTAATTAAATTTTATGTCATGTAAAATAATATACAATGATATTTTTATTTCTTTTACTTTAACTTTCCCACCTCCTCTTGCTGTACACTGTAAGATACTCTCGCATTCTACCCATTATGCCAACAATATATTCTTCCAAAGTCTTAATGGAAAAATGTATCATTAAAATACTTTATTACCGTTATGCAAAAAATGTTGTAAAACCTTATGCAACAAGCCACTATACATAGTCTTCATACTGAATTAAGCTGCATTTTGACAGGAAAAAATAAAAGGAAAAGAATTTCCTTAAGATAGCGAGAGATGTTGTCATTCCCTTCAGACCTGCTCTACAGTTATCAGTGGGGAAGGATTTTACTCTCCAGCATGGACTTTGACACTCTTTCTACACCGGCTTTTCAGTTGAGACGATAGTACTAGATGTTTGGGGAAGTAAGTTTACTGATGGGAAATACATTTATATGCAAACTTATGCCTCCCCCCAACCCCGCCTCATCACATTAAAGAAAATCTCACTAAAAGGGGCTTTTTGGCAAAGAGTAAGCAAAATTCTGGTTTTTGATCATTAAACTTGATATATTGATCAATATTTGAAAAGACAGCTTAAATGATTCAAAATTTGCATATGTTTATACAGGATACCTACCCTTACCTCACCTTTGGCACTCAAAGTGACAGTTAAGGAGATTAGCAAAGAATAAGTGCTTGGAATGCAGTTAAAAGCAACATAAATGGATCCTTTCCTATAACAGTTTTAATGGTTACTTAACCTACATATGACTCCATTTCTCCTACAGAAAAATAGGGATAATATTTATCATTCATAAAACTTTTTAGTATGTTACCCCATTAATCTCCTACTGCTTTGTATAACTCTGAGAGAGAAAACTCTAGACAAAATACAGAGGCTATAATGCTGGCACTCAATTTTAGATACAGAAACTGATATACCCAAAGGCTTCAGCTATTGCAATTTAAAGCTGTTACAGGAGTTGCAATCTTTCACAACAAGCTGAAACTAAATAACCTGGACTTTTGCCTCACTAGTTTACTTAAAAATATAATACATTAGTATATAAGGACACACCAAAGCAATCAATATTTTATGAAATTGCTGGACTGTAATATGGATTTTGAACAGTATTAGTGTTAAATGCATTAACTTTAATGAGGAACTTAGAAATGGTCTCTTAATAACCTTATTGGGATATGACTACTCTTAAATGGCTTTTACTTTGTCCTTGGAATTCATATGATGCATGTGACAGAGGCTTGTTTAGTGTTAACAGAGGATTAGATGAAGGAAATTAATTAAAGCTTCCTAGCAACGTTTTCCCCTTGAGCTATTCAGTACGCTAAAGTGGTGTGACAGGGTACCATCCTTTCTCTAAATCTACTCATTAAATAACTCAATTGGGTTTAAACACACATCCTTTTTTTAAAAAATTAGACCATAATTTTTCTCCTTGTCTTTCTAACCTGACCCCTTCGAGCCGCTGCCACCTCTGTGATTTGTAATTACCTTTTAGCTTCTAATAATAGGATGGCCACAAAGTGTGTCCATGTGTTTCAGAGTCTACCAATTCACTTCTTGAGACCCGTCTTCAATTGAGATGACAAATTTAAATAGGTTAGGGACATTTGTTTAACTAATCCCCTGGACAAATAAGTATCTAGAATGATTTCCTATATTAGAAGAAATACAAGTCTCTAAATCTTTTTAAACACTGTTCATGCCGCACTTGAATACTTGTAATAATAATCATTTTTCAATTTTATATTTTAAAAATAAATAGATCTATTTTGGCTTTAAATTTTCACAAATGGTGATTTTCTCTGTTTTTAAGACATTGTTATAAATGTATTAATTCTTAGCTATTAAAAACAATTACTTCTAATACAAAATAAAAATAATATTTACCAGCATTTATTTTTTGTGGATTTTTTGATGATAGCCATTTTGACTGGTGTGAGGTAATATCTCATTGTAGCGATAGTTTTGATCTGCATTTCTCTAATAATTAGCAATGTTGAATATCTTTTCATGTGCCTCTTGGCCATCTATATATCTTCTTTGGAGAAATATCTATTTAGGTCTTCTGCCCATTTTTTGATTGGGTTGTTTGTTTTGATGATATTAAGTCACATGAGCTGTTTGTAAAATTTTCAGACTAATCCCTTGTGGGTCACATCATTTGCAAATATTTTCTCCCATTCTGTGGGTTGTCTTTTCATTTTGTTTATGGTTTCCTTTGCTGTGCAAAAACTTTTGAATTTAATTAGGTCCCATTTCTTTATTTTTGTTTTTATTTCCATTACTCTGGGAGACAGATCAAAAAAGATATTGCTGCAATTTTTGTCAGGGAGTGTTCTGCCTATGTTTTCCTTTAAGAGTTTTATAGTTTCTGGTCTCACATTTAGGTCTTTAATCTATTTTGACCTTATTTTTGTGTATGGTATTAAAGAATGTTCTAATTTTATTTTTTTACATGTAGCTGTCCAGTTTTCCCAGCACCATTTATTGAAGACACTGTCTTTCCCCCATTGTATAGTCTTGCCTCCTTTGTTGTAGATTAATTGACCATAGGTGTGTGGGTTTATTTCTGGGCTTTCTATCCATTTCCATTGACCTATATTTATATTTTGTGCCAGTACCATACTGTTTTGATGACTATAGATTTGTAGTATAATCTGAAGTCAGGGAGCCTGATTCCTCCAGCACCGTTTTTCTTTCTCTAGATTGCTTTGGCTATTCAGGGTCTTTTGTATCTCCATACAAATTTTAAAATCCACAAACAATAAATGCTGGAGAGGGTGTGGAGAGAAGGGAACCCTCCTACACTGTTGGTGGGAATGTGAATTGGTACAGCCACTATGGAAAACAGTATGAAGTTTCCTTAAAAAACTAAAAATAGAGCTACCATATGATCCTGCAATCTCACTCCTGGGCATATATCCAGAGAAGAACATGGTCTGAAAGGGTACATGCACCCTAATGTTCATTGCAGCACTGTTTGCAATAGCCAAGACATGGAAACAACCTAAATGTCCATCGACAGAGGAATGGATAAAGAAGATGTGGTACATATATGCAATGGAATATTACTCAGCCATTAAAAAGAATGAAATCATGCCATTTGCAACAACATGGATGGACCTAGAGATTGTCATACTGAGTGAAGTAAGTCAGACAGAGAAAGAGAAATATTGTGTGATATACCTTATATGCAAAATCTAAAAACAAATAAGGCAAATGAACTTATTTACAAAATAGAAACAGACTCACAGACTTAGAGAATGATCTTATGGTTACCAGGGGGTAAGGGTGGGGGGGAGGAATGGTTAGGGAGTGTGGGATTGACATGTACACACTGCTGTATTTAAAATGGATAACCAACAAGGACCTACTGTATAGCACAGGGAAATCTGCTCAATATTATGTAACAACCTAAAAGGGAAAAGAATTTGAAAAGAATAGATACATGTATATGTATAACTGAACCACTTTGCTGTACACCTGAAACTAACACAACATTGTTAATCAACTATACTCCAGGGAATTCCCTCACGGTCCAGTGGTTAGGGCTCTGCACTTTCACTGACAAGGGCCTGGGTTCGATCCCTGGTCAGGGAACTAAAATCCCACAAGCCGTGTAGTGTGGCAAAAAACAAAACAAAAAAACTATACTCCAATATAAAATAAAAAGTTAAAATAAATAATATTCACAAAGGAAAACTTTGTCTTCTCGGAAAAAAGAGATCATTTGACGATAACAATGACATATGAAAAGTAAACTAGAATATAATACATCTTTTGAGTTGTATTAAATTTGATGTTTTCAGGTAAACAAGTACAAAATCCAGAGTTCCTTATTTTCTAATCTCAGTCAAATAAAAAGCTCAAGCTTTAAAATGTTATGATACCTCCTCTTTTGATGTCAGGGATGAAGATATAAAGCTATCCCTCTAAAATTAGGGTTAGACTGTGCAGTCTTTCTTCTTTTTTTCACCAAGATATTATTCTTCTACACACAATTTCGATGAGGAAAACCAACCTGGATAAAGGAACATGAATTCTGTTTAAAATAATTATTTAGGAAATCAGAAATAGATGGTCAGTAGCATGGTTGAATTAATAACACTGTTCAGAATAGAAATAAAACGTGTTCACACAGACAAATATAACTGTATTTTGAAATATCAATATTATAATTAAACATGTACTCTGTGTGCACACAGGCATATGTGCACTTTCATACACACACGCACACAAGGCCTGTTTATCCAAATTGTTAATATACTTTGCTGATTGCATTGTGGTAATAACTCTATGAGAAAGCCAGTGTTATTATTCCTCATTAAATTGGACTATATCATCTGAAAGTAAAAAAAATAAAGCTGATCACATTGACAAATTTTACCTAATTTAAAACACTGATACGCCAATATAAAAAGCCACTGTTTATATGGTTAGCACATTTGTTAATCCATTATTTTAATCATTATAGGATTGACAGTTTCATTCTTCTGCAAGCCAGACACATTTGATTTTTGAATCAACCCTTCTAATAAATCAGATGTCTAAGATTAAACATTTAAAATAAGTTACAATGCAAATTTGACCAAGTGAAATGCATTTGGTGTGTTTCAGGATCATAACAATTAAGAGATGATAGCTGTTGTTCTAAAATAAAATTCCATGAATGTAATATTTAATGAGATTCAGAAATATTATAACACATTCACATAAAATTTTACTCCATCATTAGTGAGAAGCATAGTAGTTCAACTGTCTTAAAGCCTGTGCATAACATTTTATTGTGGAAAGGATCAGAAACATTTAAATTCTCACGTGAATCTAAATTCTCTATTCTCGTTGTGCATAGTAATGAAAGTTGTATTTTACCTAACTAAAAATGTGAACTGCAAAATTGCAAGATTTCCTGTAGGAAAATATAATACCAGTTTCTTTGTGGAGTTTTTGGTACATTGGTAAAGAGTATAATTACAATTGCAAACAATTTTTTTGCTTGGGCATTAAAAAAAAAAAAGTGTACCTAAATGACAAATAATAGGAGTTTTGTCTTAATTAAATCACCTAGAAGTTCTGTCCTTGTAGTGTTTTTTAAATAGAATGAATCTCAAAATAATTCCAATGAATAAAGATAATGTCTTATGACATTCAAGTGCACCATTTATAGTAAAATTCAGGTAATATGTTGGCAGCTGGTAGGAAGCTCCAAACACAGAAGTATTTCCACAGTGTTTGTTTAGATTTAGGTGGATTTCCAACAGTTACTGTGATTTTGATTCATCAGTCCTCTACAGTGGGATTTCTGAATATGTAATCTGTACAGCACTTTCATCAGAATCAGCAGGAGTGCTTATTTCAAATGTGAATTCCTAGGTCCCACCAGAGACCAAATGAATCAAAATCTATGGGGCAGAGCATGCATTTGCATTTTAATGATTTGTCCAAGTGATCCTTATGCACATTAAGTTTGAGAACGCATGTGCATCCTTAAATCCAAGTAAAGAATATATGAAATATATATCAAGTAGTTCACAGAATTGTTAGTCACAAGTAAGACCAGGTGAGCAAATGCCTGAAGAGTCCCCAGGAGGACTACAGATACACTATAGATAACAATGTCACAATACAATCTACTGAATGAGAATCTCTTGGGGCAGAGGTCTGGTAATCATTACGTTTAGCTATCTAGTCTGGCGACATTTATCATTAAGGAAGTTTGGAATATACTTCCTTGAGCATTCCCAGGCTGGCACTACAAAACACTCATAATAATCTGAATTGCTAGTGTGGCATTTTAGCCTTAGTTAGCCCAATCACTTTAATTTATGTCTCTAATATCTATTAACACCCTATATGCCATTACTTTTTACTTCAAAGGATTGACTTAATACCGACCTTTTATTACTGTTTTTACCTAGGATTGTTTTTAATGAATAATCATTAATGTACTCAATATTTGTACAATCTAATCTGTGAGCTGTCTGATATAATTTTCCTACATGAATTTTCAAAAGTTTCTTTGCATATTACAAATGCATTAATAGCATTTGTATTGACAATAGTTAGGGGAAATTGTCATATCTTATAATTTGACGAGGTGTGATCATTAGGATTTTTTTCTCTAAATATTCACTTCCATATATTTTTCTATATATTTTCTATAAATTTAATATCTTGAAATATGTGTATATATTATGGCATGAGACAAACAAGCTTAAAAATGATTACTCTTATCAACACTCACGTAAGTATATTGATTCAAGGCTTATAATTTAAAAAACATTGTAATGAATACAAGTGAAAACAGAAAAAACAAAATTAGTCATCTCTCAGTTAAGAAAACATTTATACAACTGTTTAAAAATAACTGTAAAATTCAGTTGTATACATTCATTACTATCCATGTAAAACCAAAAACTCAGTTCCTTAAAAGATTCTCCTTCAAGAATAGTCTGTAGTTTAGAGTAGCTTAAATGTCCAGCTACCTTGCCTGTTCTTTGCCAGTGTTTTCTGTGCTGGGAAGCAGAGAACGCAAAGGGCAGCCCCATATTCTGGTCCTGCAAGAGAAACAGAATGGTAAGATTCGGGAGATACAAGCTGCACTAATTATGTCACAGAGACTAGAACAGCACTGATTTTTCCCCATTATTATTATTTTATATCAGTAGAATCTATTTAATATATTCAATAATTCTATTATTTCTAAGACCTTCCACAAAAGGGCATTACAATCCTTTTAGTTTATTGCAAACATATATATTTTTTAAAGCGGATTCACTTTATTTATTTTTTGGCTGCGCTGCAGGATTTGTCAGAAGACAAACAGTAAGTTGTGAGTTCCATTTTGCCCAACTACTTTTTTCTTCACACCCTGGAGAATCTGGTGTCTGGAACTGTAGAGACATCATCATGTTACCACCCCTTCTCTTCTCAGGTTGAATCCACTGTGACAGAGCATTCGTGTCCTTAAGAGGCAAGGCCTAGCAAATAGCCTCTCACAAATCCACTGAACATCACAATGTCCTGTTTGATAAATTCTGTGGCTGCTTCAATTATATTCCTGATTCCAGGTGCTGCTTTATTTGCTCATTTCTGAATCAGGTCTTCCTGCTTTCTTTATATCTTTTTTCAACTCTGTCCCAGTTGATTTGCACATAGTTACTTTGACTGGTAAATCTGAAGAAGACGGCCAGCAGCCTGCTGTGGCTGTAAGTTTTCCAACTTTCTGGAACAAAACTCCTGCACAATGGCCAGTGCAATCTGGATGGCTACTGAGTATTGTTCTACCGGAGGTGCCAAACTATGGCCAAACGTAGACTCTACCAGCGGTGTCTTCTTGTATACTGAGTTAGGTCCAATGTGAACCATCGTTACTTTCATATTCAGGTGAGAGAAATCCCATCTAGACTGGCCTGGCCTTGGAATCCAGAACCAAGTGAAGAGGACTCAGCTGTCAAAGAGGGGCAAAGAGGGCCTGGGGTTGGAAGAAAGGGTCATAGACACAGAAGTAAGCACTTCATGAAAACTAAGCAGATGGTATTTCTAGGTAAATCAGTCTTTCTGTGCTGGACTAATTAAAAGAACTTCACAGCTCTCTGTCCCCAAGCTTTCTCACCCTCTGGAACTGAGGGCTTTTACTGCTTCCCCCATTATTTTTCTAATTAAGTAATGAATAAAATGAATAGTATTTTATTTTATTTTATTATTATTATTTTTGGCTGCGTGGCATGGCATACAGGATCTTTTTACCCTGACCAGGGATTGAACCTGTGCTCCCTGAAGTGGAAGCATGGAGTCTTCACCACTGAACCCCCAAGGAAGTCCCTGAAGAGTATTTCATAGATAAGAAAACTTTCGCCACAGCAGGATAAATTTGAGGACAGTTCCAATAGTTAGTTCCCCAGAGATGCATGTGAAGTGGTCCTTACAGTTTTCACAAACTAGAATACCTGATAGTGTTTATCAGCGCAACAGGTCAGGTGCAGTGTAAAGGTATGGGTACTGAAAAAGTAATATTGACCCTAACTATGCATTCATGCACAGGCATTTACAGATTTTTACCCAGTCTTTGAATTAAAAGATAGATTTTCTGAGTCTGATCAATGTCAGCCTCTTGAGATGCACTAAAATGAAATTCACAAAAAGTTGAATAACTTAAACTACTCTGGAGTTACAGACAACTGAAGTAAAAAGCCTCTTAAGCACTGTGAGAGAAGAAAAACAGGGGCAAAAATCTACCTACTAGCTTGGGTTGTAGAACTCATGTTTTTAGGAGTTGGGAGAATAGAAACTTTGCAGCAGGTGTTTCATGTGACAGATCATTAGATCTGTTATCTGGGTCTGTATTAGATCTGTATAGTATCTATTGAGATACTACAGATGAGGAAAGATGTTAAGTGTATTTGTTTTGTATCAGCAACGGAGATTTTTTGCTGCCTCTGAAAGCTTGCTGTCAAGATTTAATTTAATATTTAATTAATTTCCTCTCCGCCGATCTGTGATTTCCCTTAATGCCATTTCCTTTTCTAGATAGATCACAGATTACTGTAAATTATTTGTGTTCAGTGAGGATGGGCATAACGGTAGTAATAATGAGAACAAGAATAGCGACTGGCCATTTATACGTAAAACGAATTCTGTTAAAATCACCTATAAATATTGTACCAGCTTTATTAATTGGCTTAATAAGGTCAATTGGCATAATAAGATCTAAGTTGTTTATTATAAATAAAATAAGTAAAGATTCACTAGCCAGCAATAGATATTAGTATTTTTCTTTTTTAAAAATCTCTTCTTTGCTAGCCCTGAATGCTTTATTTCTTAGGGGTCTGATACTGACTTCACTAGTGTTAGTGGAGTTACCAGCTTGTGGCTGAATCACACTCACTCTAGTATTCAGACATGTTTTGACACATCTAAATTAGGGGGAGGAAGATTATTCCAGAATATGGAGGCTCTCTTTTGGCAGGAATTGGGGGATGGGGACTTATTCTGAATAAAGAGGAAGTGAAGACTGGAAAGGTTACTTGGTCAACAGAGAGAAAAGATTAGCCTGAAAATAGAAACTGTCATTCCCAATATTCTCAAGCTCAGACTGCACGAACATATGAATACTTGGCACTAAGTAAATGGTTATAAAAAAACACATCTAATTCCCAGTCTGTAATCTACCAGTGACATTTAAAAATAAGATACCACCACTGGTGACGATGTAAGTGTTGTTTGCGAGAAGGGCTGCTAGTATAGCTTATGATAGCATCTTAATAAACAAAATATTAGTTTTGTGTTGTAATGAGGTTTAAAACTTAGGTTGAGACTCAAGCTTCTCTGCATATATGTATGTATAAGGAGAATCTATTTTTCCTTAAAACACCTGCATTATGTCTCTTTAGAGGTAAAGGATGGTTTTCTCCCTTCTTAAATCTCCTCTTGATAAATATATTTTCATTGGAAGATGTTTTAAGTGGTCCCTCTTCTAAGTGGAAAGATTCCAGGTACCATAACAGGGAATCTTCAAGAATATAAGGAAAATATTTTAGTCAGAATCATTTCTTACATGAGATGATATCAAGTCACTAGTTAATTTCTAGAAAGAATAAATGTCATGGGCATAGAAAAACAGGAACTGATGAATAAGAAAGGCAATCTTCATCAAGGTTTGTTTCTTGGAATATGTATAGCTAGAGACTGTATGACACTTTCCATTTTATTTTAATTGTTAATACAATTTTTCTATATTTTAAAAATTGATATTGTTCCTATTAAAAACATTTATTTGAAATGTCTTACATAGCATTCTGACACATCCTGAAATAGTGTAGTTTTTCTTTAGCTGCTGTACTACTCTCTACCCAGCCTCAATAAAACACACAAAACACCTTATTACATCCTTAATACTTTAAAATTTTTTAAAAACTCTAAAATTACAACTCAAATAATTATTTAACCAATAAAAATAACATTATTTTATGAGACTCATTTTAGGGAGTATTAGTTATTACCTTGTAATTCTACATTTTTTCTCATTCTTTCCTTCCATTTTATTTCCGTTCCTCTTTTAGCATACCTTCATAAGTCTGTCATCATTTTGCTCACGAGAAAAAAAGGTGGCATTTTTAAATATCAAGTAATACGTGTTATAGCTTTGCTAAACATTTCATCACCAGTTTGTTGCAAGAGATTTATAAATCAGATTTTCATTAAAAAAGAGAAAGAATCAACACCATATGTTGTGCTAAATCCTATGCAGCTGCTGCTACAGCAGCTTAATAATGTGTGAACTAGAAGGCATTCAGTACTCTGTGTGATATACAGGACTGTAACTTCTTTCAAATGTTGTGATTTTTTTTTTTTTAAGATTAAGATTAAAATCTAAGAAAACATGGTAAAATGGAATAACTTAGAAGTGTTAACATTTATTTTATAGAAAAGAGAGTTCTCTTTAAATCAGTAGCTAAATGGGTATCTATAACTGAAATTAAAATACCCAAGTACTCTTGAAATTGAAATAGAAAAGCAGGCTCAAACAGGAATGTTGTATATTAATGCAGCTCCTCTCGTAATCTTAACTTCATTGCAATGTACTTTTGCCTAAATATCAATCTAGTTGGCATTTTTATTACAATTCTGCAAATGGAAAGAGAGCAAATGAACCATTTACTGCCTTTATTTTCTAAGTATAATCATGTTTCTGTTTTCCATTCAATGACAGTCAACTTTTTTTCCCCTCCAACATAAAACATTCTTGAGTGTTAATGATCAGTTATGGTAAGAGGTTGATATTGTACCCCATGCTCATTTATATTACAATGTACAGAATGTCAGAATCAGTTATTTATAAACTTTAGTTGAGAGGTCAGGAAATAATACCCTAATGTAAAACAGTGCATATTTAAAATAATATTTATGGGCCAACCACATATGAGATATAAACATTACCCTACATATACATCTTAAGTTTATTAGATTTGAAGTAACAACACTGAAGGAGAAAAATCATTTTTAAAAGCACCATAAAACAAGACAGTAATTTTCTTCTTAAGTGTGCTTTTTTTAGATTTGTTTTCTATTGAGGTAATGTCAGTTTATGACATTATATAAGTTCCATGTGTACAACATGCTATTATCTACTTCTGCATACTTTTCAACGTGCTCACCACCAAAAGTGTAGTTTCTGTCCATCACCATACAGCTGATCCCATTCAATGTGCATCTTCACATGGAAATTACATGCTTCTCTTTCATTGAAAAGAAACACCTTATGATAATGGTGATTAATTTTCCTATGTTAATATAAATTTGCATTATTTCTGCATGTATCATGATAGAAACTGAATGAGTTCATGAATTAGTGTGAAAAAATGTTTCTTTGCTATAGAAATAAGATGGGTGGCTATGTTCCATCTAGTATAAGGACATTATAAGAACAATCTATAGACCAATATTCTTAATGAATATAGACAAAGAATGTTCAAAAAATACTCGGAAAAAATGAATCCAACAATATATAAAAATAATTATATACAGCTAAATGGGCTTCATCCAAAGAATGCACTGGCAATTTTACACGTAAAAACTATCAATATAATATACTCTATTAATAGATTAAATGACACACAGCACATGATCGTCTCTGATACTGATATAGTAGGATATTCACAGTATATTCACTATTTAATACCTACTAGGATGACTAAAGTCAAAAGGACAGATCATAAAACTAGTTGGCCAGGATGTTGAGAAATTGGTGGTAGGAATGTAAAATGATATAGACTCCATGGGAAATAGTTCAGCTGTTTCTCAAAATGTTAAAAATAGAGTTACCATATAATCCAGAAATTCCCCTCCTAGGTATTTTCATATGTATATACCTATGAATAATAAAAACATATGTCTACCGAAACTTCTCTTCACTTTTTCACAGCAGCATGGTTTATTAATAGACAAAAAGTAGAAATAATCTAAATGTCCATCAACTGATAAATGAGCAAATAAAATATGTTATATCCATACAATGAAATATTATTCATTGTAAGAATTAAGTAATGATACATGCTACAATATAGAAGAACCTTGTAAATTTTATTCCAGATATAAAAAGACATCCACAAATATGACATATTATATGAGTCCATTTATACAACATTATTAAATTAGTAATTCACAAAAAAGGGCATATTAAAATATTCAAGTGTACGGAAACTAAACAATTCACTTACAAATAACACTAGGGACAAAAAAATACTCAGGAAAATAGAAAATATTTTAATGAGTAAATGTGGAAACACAGTAGATCAAAATTTGTTCAATACAGCTAAAACAGTCTTGAGAAATGTCTTTAAATGTCTTTAAGTATTTATATTAGGAAAAAAAAAAGAATTATGAATACAATGACTTAAATTATTCCCTTAAGATGCTGGAAAAAGAAAATCAAATTAAACCCAAAGAAAGTAGAAGAGAGAAAATTAGAAAGGTAAGAGTTGAAATTAATAAAATAAGGTAATTGCACCTATAATAATTAATAATAATGATTAGATTAAAATTTTAAAGAGAAAATGCAATAAAATAAAAATCTATGAACTCAAAATATATTTCATTAACTGATTTCTATGATAGACTATTGATGGAATTTTCATCTTCATTTGTGTTCTTCCATCTCTGATGTTTCACCTTCTTTTAAAAGCTTACGTAATTAGGTCAGCCACACAGGAATAATCTCCCTTTTGCATAACACACAGTCAGCTTATTAGTAAACTAATCACAGAAGTGATAACTCATTATATTCCAGACTACACCTACACTCAAGAGAAGGAGATTATATAAGACATTTACACTATGGTGCAGGGATTTTAGGGGACTATCTTAGAATCTTCTCTATCACATGATTAGAATATACAGACGTGAGGGAATTCTCTGGTGGTCCAGTGGTTAGGACTCTGGGCTTCCACTGCAAGGGGCCTGGGTTCAACCCCTGGTCAGGGAACTAAAATCCTGACAGCTGCATGGCACAGCCGAAAAAAAACCAAAAAAAACCAACAACAAAAAAACAGGTATGAATTACCATGATTAGTTGTGCACTTATTTTGTGTGCTATTTCCATAGTTTACATTAATCATTTAAAAAGTTATTTTAAGTATTCTTGAAGCATTAAAAATGAGCTACTGTTTTAGGGGGTACACTAGCTTTGTTAAACATTTTAGTCTAGAAGCCTCCTTCATCTTTGCTTCTAGTAGCAACTCCCAAAGGAAATCACTATCCTGATTTCTGACAATATAGATTATTTCTCTCCGGCAATTTTGAAGATCAGTTTTGGAATTAGTCTTTCCAGTTTTTATCTTTACATCTTTCCTTCTTTTCCATTGCTTCAAAATTGACACCTAATCCTCCTCCCACAAACAATAACAACAACAACAAAATATATATATCTCCTTAGAGAAACTGAATGATTCTTAGAATTAGGAGGGGGGCAATGTTATTTACCAGCAGAGTGTTACAACTATCTGCCCCAGCGCCATTCCTTACCCCAGCATTCATTTCATTAAGAGTTTGCTATGTCAAATGAGTACAAAAATATTGAGAGTGCAGATAGCATGTGGAATGTCATCGTTGTTGCTTGTTTATTTTTCTGCACTTGTTGACTTTTCTACTGATATAGAAAAACTGACAGAAAAATCTAGTCTCTAACACCATTTACATGTTTACAAATTTGATGATAAGCTTAATTTTATAATAAATATTATTTTTTCTTGAGTTTCCATCTACATGCCACTCAACAACATTTGGCCTTTACTTCATATTTTCAGAGGAGTCATTATTACTAAATTTTGTGGGTTTTAATATGTTCCTTTGACATCCATAAATCTAGCTTCAATAATAAACATTAGAAAGAGGCAGATGGAAAAAACAAGAGAATAAATTTTAAAAATTGAAAAAGAGCAAAATAGGGAAAATAAGAAAGAAGAAAGGTCTATACTGCCTGAAAAAATCAGTTGTATTTGAGTGTTATTAATGTCATAGTAGATATTTTATGTATAGATCAATTTAATTCATGACGGTTAATAATTTTTTATCTTCTCAAATATCCTGGTGTTCCACTGGGCTTATCAAAACCCAGTATTTATTTTACTATTCCTAAATCCAGGCATCAAAAATTAGAAGTTAATTCTGTTAAAAATGTGTCCTTATATCTTGTTGATGGTTATTTGGGAAGCTTTACAACATGAAATTTTATGTTAATACTAAAATAGATTTTTACTATGTGAAGATACCCAAATTTAGTGCAGTACACAAAGTTTTATGAGATATTTCCTGTTATGCTCTGCCAAGGTATACAGTTTATGATTTTTAATTTATTTCTCATGATATTTATGATTTTTTATTCATTAAAAAAATTTTTCCTTTTCAATTTGATTACTTTTACAGCTATTCACTAGTCTCTTCTCAATCTTTCTCCGTTTCATTCATTCTTTCCTTCTTTCCTCTTTTTAATATTCTCTGGCTATGTCATTATTGCAAATTTTCATTTTGATCTTGTAGTCTATTTGGCCATACAAACTCTAGAGCTTCTCATAGGAGTGAATGAAACCTCTATTTCAACTACATCAAGGTTCAAACTCTCATTGTTTCCTTTCCTTTATGGCAATTGTGACTAAGAGCACTGTCTGATACATCTCATGCAAATAAATGTCTCTGATTTGGTTTCCAGAGGACCTCAATCCAGCATAGTTTTTAATACATCAACTGCTTTCTTCCTATCTAACCTCTATCTTCCTATCTAACCTTCCTATCTAGCACAGATCATTGCTGTTCCTGACAACCAAACTTGCACTCTCTACTTCACGCTTCACCAGTTCTCACTGACAATCATTAAGAAATTGAAAATGGGTACAAGGACATCATGACTTTGCAGAAAGAATGCACATACCTCCAGCAGATGTTCCACTTGGAGCAGAGAGAAGGCAGGAGAGTCACTGTCAAACCATCCTCCCTAGTTCATTTTCTACAAATGAACATATGAGAGGCTTCCAACTGTTAAATGCTTAAATCTAGTGGTATGAAGCCAAAATGGTGCAAGAAGTAATGCCTGCATCCCACTCACGTCTTTAAAAAACACTAAAAAGCTGGAATGGATAATAAATTCACAAATTTAAATGATAAAAAATTTAAAGAGGTTTACTTTAAATCACGCTTGTGTCATTTGGAAGCAGAGTGAAAATCTACGATGACATATTTGAACTCAGAGAATTTCTACAGAATCTGCTTTCATATTTCCTCTTCTGAATTACATTTTGCATTAAGTCCCCATAGAAATCCTGAAATTTATAGTTTTATTACAATTGGTTTTTATGACCTTTACTATTATATCTAACTGATTTATAAATAAGGAAACATTTTTAAACAAGTGCTGTTGTGTTAAAATAATGTCAATGCATTTAATTAAAATTGAAATGAAAGAAAACATCCACCCTCTAGAAATTCCTTCTAGAATTTTTCCTTAAATTCCAGGTCACCATGCATCACACAGTGGATGAGGTTGTAAAAAAAGAATATCCAGTATTGAAATATTTAAGCATAAGAAATTCAGAATTTGCAAGAAAATTCTTAGGCAACCTTTAGAGTAAAATATATGGTTTGAATTAGTTGAGCATATTAGAAACGGTTGCCCATGTGAGGCATAAAATGAGGAAAGGAACAGTTGCCGATATGAATAAAGTGTGTGTGTGTGTGTGTGTGTGTATGTGTGTAGAAGGAGATACAAGGGGAGAAGTAGTATTGATAAAGATGACTTAACTAAAGGTGTTGGTTTGCATAGTTATAAGAAATAAGCATGACTCTGAAAAGAACTCATTCTGCTAGTTACGGGAAAGTCTTAGATGCCTAAGGGATTTAGTTTGATGACAGATGTACTACAAAATAAAGGCATTTTGTGAAACAAATTAAAGCAGGAACACAAGCCCAGAGTAGAGCAATGGAAGGTACTGCACGTAAGTGGACACTGAAGTAGAAATTAATTGAAGACTTCAAGTCTGGGCAGAGGACAGACTGGGCATGATCTACAGATGCAAAAGAAAAGTCTAGGGAAAGAAGAGGCACAAGAGCAATAGAAAGATAACTTTTTGTTTATGACTATTAAATTTGTGTGGTTGGGAGAAAATAAAAGTGGAGATAACTTGAAAGTAGCTTTGAATAGATAATTAGAGAAACAAAAAATTAGAGCGCTGGTTGTTAATATGAGGTTTGTGGCCACAAGTGTGATAGTTAAAGCATAAAAGTAGATGAGCAATTTGGGGGAAGTATTCATTGAGGAGGATGGAGCTGTGAGCTTAGACTATTCTTCGGACAATAATCTCAGAAAAAAAGTCATATACACTACTCAACAGAAACTTGCTTACTAGTGAAAAATCTGTGCCATAGCAAACCTCCCCGAGTCTGCACTAAAGAAAATAAATGGCTTAAACACTTTTACTACTTGCCTGCCATATGTTATTAATTGCACTGGCTGAGTGAGTGACTATTTGTGCAACTGCTATAAAAATGAACTAAATTTCAGGAAAAAAAAAAATATGGCATTCATTGAATCAAAAGTAAAGTTGACTATTAAATGAAATATGTTGAAAAGCATTCATTTTAAAATGCACTTTAACTTCTGGGGTTGAAAATATTTTTCATATTTACAGCAAAATTCATTCAACTATATTTATCTTACAAGAGAATAAAACCAGAGGGATATAATTCAAAACTTGCAGAGGCTGGAAACTTTATATTTGATAAATTTCTAGAACTTATTGATTAAAGATATCTGTCATAGATGTGATAATATTTTTATTTTATTTTTGTTCTTATTTAACACATAGTTTTCACACCCTTTTAAGTGAAAAATTTAGAGGATTTACTAATTATTATAAAAACATTATAAACATTATAAAAAGTATTTAATGACCTCCAACTATTAAAACTATAATCATGGCTAATTCAGGTTATGAAATAAATCTATTAACAGACTTAGCTTTGCAGGATAAATCATATACAAGATAAAGAAAATAAGAACACATTTGACCAATTTCTTATTTCTGTTAGAAATACACCAGTAACTTATCTTAATATTAATGAAAAAATGAGTATTTTTGTATCATTGTAGAAAGACTTTGAAAACACTTTCATAAGTGCACATGGAAATTCACTCTGCCACTACTTCAAATAGGCAAATAGGAAAATGGTGAAGAATCATTTACATAATGGACAAATGTAAATTCATTCTAGTTGTAGAGAGAAGCTCCCTGCTGTCTTGATTATATTATGCTTTCCTGCCGCTACATGAGCTCACACAAAACTGAAAAAAAAAAAATTAACATTGTGCAGTTATAAGTTTGAAGCAAAGGAACACCAGTGCAACTTTTCATTGGTTTCTTCACCCTTAAAATCTCAGCTCATGAATTATCCTTGCTACAGATATTTGACACACAAAATCATTTGCTCGGAAGATATGGAATGGCATATATGAGAATCCAGCTTTAACTGCTAACTTTAAAGAATTTAAGGTAAAGGAAATTACATTTTATTGTGGTTGCTCATGATTGTTCAATGAGTTGTCACAGAATCCAATTTCCACATTACCCGTTTTCTGTGTAATAAATTGATTCTTTTGTTTCATTTATGGGGAAGTGATATTTCTACAGTCTTCTTATTACAAAATGTATTTCATAAATCACCAGTCTTATGGAGGATGAAACATCTGTTTACATAATAGTACTTGCTCAGTTTTAATCAGTCATAAGTACGTGACTTGGCAACCAGTTGACAGTATGAGGAATATATTTCTAGTGATATTTATTTCATGACACAATTGTGTCTCACATAAATAAAATGAAAAATAATCTTAAAAGGTAGGAAATAAATACAAAATAAACACAAATATAGCATTCAAATCCAAAGAAGTTCAGTGTTCTAGAATTACTCTATCAATTAATATAAATCAAAGGCTAAATTCCCTCTCCCCTCATTTCTGTGAATGGAGAGTATACTAGTGTAGGGGTGATTAGCTAAGTCTACCAACTCTGACTCTCTGCGACTTTCATTTGTAAGAAGTTTGATCTTTGACAAGTTTCTTAAATTTTTGGTGACTCAAATTCTTCACTGAAAACAGAGGGAACAATAGTTTTACCTCATATATTATAGTGATAATTAAGTGATAATCCAGGTAAAGCACTTCAACAATACCTGAGTCAGATAGTGTGCATTAATGTTGGCAATCATTATCATTGTTTATATTATTACAACTACCACTATTGTTGTTGGTTTTATTATTATAAATATACTTTAAAAATTTCCATGGGAGTTCTAGTCCAGCTCAATCTGAAATCACCAAAATTGAGGCTTATTTTTTACAACTGCTGACATCCTACCACTAATGTGTCCTTTGCATTACTCTCCAAATTGTCAATAACAACTTTGACTGTATGCAGTAAACAAGATATGGGCATTAAGGAGGTGTTGGGTTGCACCCCGCTGGCCTTCAAGGCCTGTAGTTGCCCAACTTCAAGACAAAGAAAGAGCCCAGAGTCAGTGACAGAGACATCAATGGTTTAATGGATAGCGGGATCTTATACTTCTGAAGCAACACCCCACCATGTGCAGCAGATGGCGGGCAGGACATGGTGCCAGTCTTTGCTCCTGGGGGGAAGAGGAGATTGCCAGTTAGAGGGGGAATTGAAGTCAGGTTAGCTCATTGGTTACCAGGGAAACTAGCAGCGGGCATGCCCCTCACCTCCTCTTTGATAAGAACAATCTCTAGCTGGGGCCTGGGGACAGTATGGAGGAAGGTCAGTCATGTGAGTAGGGTATAGGTGAAGCAGGCACTGGTCTAGCTGGGGATGTACAGAGAGCAAGAGAACAGCAACTTCCAGTCACCTGACCACACAGGAGAGAACTCATAACCAAACACAAAACAGCAAATGACTTAACTGTGGAATCTTTGGCATCCTTATCTTCCTCAGTTTATCCATAGAACCCAATCATCCCCTGTAGTTCATCACAGCCTTTTGCGTTCAAATCTTTTTTTTTTTTTTCTTATTCCAAGTTACCCCACATTCTAGGCTTATCATAAACTAAAGAAAATATAAAAATCCCTCTAGAAGAAAGCTAATTTAATATTTATTATTTCAATTCAGACTTGCAGGAGATAAAGTGGGGTGTGAGAAGATGGTCACGTCCCAGGGCTCAGGCGAGTCCCTGGGACGCTGCCAAGTGTGGGTTCTTGGCTTTGCACAGGAAAGAATTCAAGAGGGAGCTATAGTAAAGTGAAAGCAGGTTTATTCAGGGAGATACATACTCCACAGAGTGTCGGCCATCTCTGAAGGTGAGAGGCCCCAGGGAACAGGGTTGTCAGTTTTTATAGCGGTGAGTAATTTCATAGGCTGATGAGTGGGAGGATCATTCCAACTATTTGGGGGAAGGGGTGGGGATTTCCAGGAATTGGGCCAACACCCACTTTTCGGTCTTTAATAGTTAGCCTCTTAACTGTCATGGTGCTGGTGGGTGTGTCATTTAGCATGCTAATGTATTACAATGAGCATATAATGAAGCCCAAGGTCCACTGGGAGTCAAATCTTCCGCCATCTTGGACCTGGTTGGTTTTAAACAGTTTTTGTCATGTCCTATGGCTATATCATTCTTTCAAAGGTTGTACCCTGCCCCCTTCCCTCCTGTTTCAAGACCATTTGTCGTTTGTTGATTTACTTAAACAAAACAAAACAAATAAACCAATTTTTTTTTTTCTCCACAGGGGCTGGTGCTGTCAGGCAGCAGGCTTTGTTGGGAAAGAACACAGCTCAGGAGCAGGGTATCTGGGAGGCAGAGCCTGCCTTGTTTACAGCGGCTCCCAATTCTTTAATCTTTGTTTCTCCTCTTTGAGGTGCTTGTCTTGCTCTAAAAATCATTTTTACTCCAGTGATAATTTCTGTAAGTTGCTTAAGACTTATATGCATTTGAATATAAAAATTTTCCTTTAACCAAAAAAAATTAAAGTATTATTTGCACTAGTCAGCCTCCATCCTGTATAGAACTTCGTAAATTTGAATTTTTGTATTCATGTATTTTCTTAGCAGTAATTGGTTTCTTGAGATAAACCCAGTTCATGATGGGCGTCTCAGGCTTTACGATAACTGGCTGCCCTATGTTAAAGCACTTCATCTCTGCTAAGGCAAGGTATCAAAAAGTGATGTCTCAGAAGGAAAGTTATATGTAGGAACTGTTATAGCTTTGCTCCAAAATTCCAAAACTCCATTCTATGAATCATTTATACCAGCCTGCAAAATGTTCAATACAACATTTGTTTTCTGCCATAGACACTTAAAGCAAAATTGGATCCGTTGAGTCATATGGTCCAAGCAGCAGAACAGCTTTCTTGGCAGATGGATATTTTGCGGAAACTTAGTCTCACTCAAAACTGGCAGCTTTTCAGGATACTAAATAAATGGGCAAGAATAATACAGCAAAGTGAGATATATGTGGCATCCCAAATCTAGAGACCCATAGACTGTTAAAACTTTTCTCAGTAGTAGAGGGACAAGATGCAGCAATTTATCTCTCATCTTGGAAGGGATATTTCAACATTCCTATGAAGTGGAGCCCCTAGAAACGTCACCAAGGTGGCAAGTCTCTGAATTTTGTGGGATGCATTCCCAAATTCTAACATGCATGTCTTACCTAAGTCTCTAGAGTTGCTGATACTTTCTGTTCATCAGATGCAAAATCATCACATCATAAATGTAATGTATAAACATGACATCCTTTTGAATTGAGAGGTGTTTCAGGTCATTACAGACTAGACTATGACAGAAAGCTTAACAGCTGATATACTCCTGAGCTAGAATAGTACAATTGTGTTTCTGGCTCTACCTGCTGAAAGCAAACTACCTCTTTTCTCAAAAGTTTAGAGAAGAAAAGCATTGTCCACATCTATCATTGCCTATCAGTTGACAGGAGATGTAATGATTTGCTCCAGCAATGAAACTACGTCTAGATTAGCAGATGCAATTGGAGTCACTGCATGATTATATTTTCAATAATCTCATTTCATAATAGTTATTTACATCTGTCCTCTGCACAAGCAAAATAGGTAAGTTGAATTAGCTGTGGTAGGAATAAACTCCAGCATTTTTAGGGGCTTGATAGTGACATTAATCTCCAAAACCCCTCTTGGGATGTGGTGTTGTTTCTGGTTTTATATTTTATACGTAAAGGAGGATCTAGGGGTTTTCACTAGGCTTTCTCTATCATAACAATGCCTTTTCCATGGGTTAAAAAACCAAGTCCGCTGATGAGCGTGTGCTATCTGATTATGTATTTTGGAACTCAGAAGATAGTCACGGTGTGGGTTTAGGTGTCCATTGGGTCTACTATGAAATGGACACACTCCATTGATTATCTGACCTTCATAAGCCTCTCTTCTGACTAGTGCATTACAGTTTTATTTTTATCTCCAGGCATCAGTGAGAGGTCAGAGTCAATGTCAAATGTCCTTGAAAAGTCTGATGATTTCACCTTCACCAGTTCATAGTAACCATGGTAAATATTTGCAGGTCTTTGGGGAAAAGCTAGGAGAAATATTAAAAATATCCATTTTGGGCTATATAGCTAGGTCTTTCCTCAAGAGGACTCAGTCTTCTTTTCGTTAAAATGACTCTGGTTACTGTAAACTGGTTGAGGGATGTCTGTGACTGTATTGTGGTCTAAAACAGATTACGGTTAACACGTTTGGGAATTTTTACTTTTACAAATTTAACAGACTACTCATTTATTTTAGTTCTAGGTACATAAAGATGAACTATTCAACACCAAAATCTTTGCAGCATAGACAATTCTGATTCCTGCTTCAGCTCTGCTCTGCAGTGGAGTTACCATTACTATTTTGTCTCTGGGGATTAAGTGCCTCTATTTGCCATCTGCCACCCTGGAATTCCATTATCCCCATTGATTTCTGGGAGCCCAGATCCATGACAGTAGTTTCTGCTTATATTTCTGAACAATAGAAAGTAATCACAGGGAATTCCCTGGTGGTCCAGTGGTTAAGAATGCAGGGGATGCGGGTTCCACCCCTGGTTGGAGAACTAAGATCCCACATGCCACGGGGCAACTGAGCCTGTGTATCGCAACTACTGAGTCTGCGTGCTCCGGAGCCCGTGCGCCACAACTAGATAGCCCACGTGCTGCAAACTACAGAGCCTGTGCACTGTGGAGCCCATGAGCCACAACTAGAGAGAAGCCTGCACATCACATCTACCGAGCCTGTGTGCTCTGGAGCCTGTGCACCACAACTAGAGAGAAGCCTGCCCATCGTAATGAAGAGCCCATGCACCACAGTGATGCACCCATGCTCAGGGCGCAGCAAAGGTCCCACCTGCCCCAGCTAAGACCCGATGTAGCTAAATAAATAAATAAATAAATAAATAAATAAATAAATAAATATTTAAAAAGAAAAAAAAAGTAATCACAAAGGAGCTCATTAAGGACACTGGGCACTCCCCATGAATATATTTCTTCCAGACTTAATGAAGGGAGTGTATTCTGGTCCACCTGAGGAGTACATTAGGAGATAAATAAACAAATATGACATCATAAATCCATTCTACTGTTCCGATCTCACTAAGACTTTGGTTATATCCCTCAGTAATATGACAGGGAGTTTCTAGCATTTAATTTAATTAAATGTAAGCACTTTTTGGTCCCAGATTTTAGTCATTTGCAAAGGGAAATGTTAAAGCTACTCTTATCTTCTTGATTTAACATATTGAATCCAGAATCTCGGTTAAGTGAGACCTTATCGATCTACTCAGCCTGAGCCAAATTTGTATTTCTTCTACCTTAATCTAACAACCTTAGGATTAATTCTCACTTGTTTACCTAGGTTTTGGTAAATGTAGAATGTTAAAATCATATGTGAAAAATTTTTGGTATGTGTAATACTTTCCATGTCACACTTTGTACATTACCTTCTGGACCCGGTTGGAACTTGACTCTGGTTATAGATCTAGGAGGATTAAGAATTGTTGGAGATAGGATATGGAGAGGATTAGCAGTCTCTTCTTGCAAGAGAACTGTCTCAGTGGATAGGAAATTATAGTTTCTTCAAACAAGAGGAACCTAACCTCTTTCAAACAAGAGGTTGCAGAGATAATTCTAAAAGAAAGGCAGTTTAGCAGAGTTTAAAGGTTCAACTTTCCAATCTTATTTGGAATTTTTCCATATGCCTCTATCCTAATATTTAGGACCCCCATCCTTCCCAATCAATACCCTAAATTTATCATAAAAAGCCTTGCAAGCTTGAGAATTCAATTCTGTAATCTTATAATTTAGGTATGATTTTTTTTATAGATCTTTATTGGAGTATAATTGCTTCACAATACTGTGTTAGTTTCTGTTGTACAACAAAGTGAATCAGCCATATACATACATATATCCCCATATCCCCTCTCTCTTGAGCCTCCCTCCCACCCTCTCTATCCCACCCCTCTAGGTCGTCACAAAACACCGAACTGATCTCCCTGTGCTATGCTGCTGCTTCCCACTAGCTAAATATTTTACATTTGGTAGTGTATATATGTCAATGGTACTCTCACTTCACCCCAGCTTCCCCCTCCACCCCATGTTCTCAACTCCATTCCCTATGTCTATATCTTTATTCCTGCCCTGCCACTATGTTCATCTGTACCACATTCATATGGAAACACCAAAGACCACGAATAGCCAAACCAATACTGAGAAAGAAAAGTGGAGCTGGAGGAATCAGACTCCCCAACTTCAAACTATACTACAAAGCTACAGTAATCAAGACAGTATGGTACTGGCACAAAAACAGAAATATAGATCAATGGAACAGGATAGAAAGACCAGAGATAGACCCACGCACATATGGTTGCCTAATTTACGACAAAGTAGGCAAGAACATACAATGGAGAAAAGACAGCCTCTTCAATAAGTGGTGCTGGGAAAACTGGACAGCTACATGTAAAAGAATGAAATTAGAACACTACCTAACACCATACACAAAAATACACTCCAAATGGACTAAAGACCTAAATGTAAGACCAGACACTATAAAACTCGTAGAGGAAAACATAGGAAAAACACTCTTTGACACAGGTATGATTTTTATAAATATGAGCACTATGTCTATAGAAGATGAGGTTTTATTTTATGGTAGTCAGCTCCCTTATAAGAAATTTGGGCAGGAAAATTAGTGTTGTGAGCTCATCATTTTTTTTGCTCCAAGTTTCACAGCCCATTTGGAAGCCATAAAAGCAAAGAAACAAAAACAAACAGAAACACCTTCCTAATGTAAAAGTAATGTGTCTGCTACATAGTTCTCCCTTCCAAATTTCTTGCAAAGTGCTTCATTTGGTCCATGCTAACCTGTAATTACGTAGGAAAGAGAATTCTGGTAAAAGACAGCATCAGCCTAGCTGTATTGGCACAGTAGAAATCCTCTATGCAGTGGTCCATCTAGAAATATTATTTTTGGGGGAGAATTTTTGTGGATGAGGATAGTGGCTTCAGGACTATTTAATTTGTTACTATGAGTAAAGGATTGTTTAAGTTTTCATTTTCTTCTTGTGTCAATTTTGTAGGTTATGTATTTCCAGAAATTAAAAAAAATTTTTTTTACCTCAATTTTATTTATTGACCTAGAGCACTGGTTCTTAAATGAGGGCTAATTTGCCCTCAAGGGGACATTTTTTTTTTTTTTTTTTTGGTCACAACAGGATTTTTTCTATTGACATTTAGTAGGTAGAAACCAGGATGCTGCTAACTATCCTGCAATATAGAGGACAACCTTCCCATCAACCAAACCTTATTTGATCCAAAACTTTAATAGTGCCAAGGTTGAGGAACCTTGGTCTAAAGTGTTTTGTGATATATCTCAATATAATTTTAAAAATCTACTACATATTTTGTATGTTGTCTTTTTGTATGTTACCTCTGTGGCTTTCTTATTTTACTCAAATCTTGGCCTGACAACTGTTACTATTTTGACAATTTTTCAAACGTATATAACATTTTTGTTGTTGTTAGCAGCAGAACCCATCCTAAAACCTATCCAGCATTTTCTTCTAAATTGTATCATTTCTTTGTAGTAGTATCTCCATAATATGTCGTATCTGGTTAAGAGAGAAGGTGAATGATAAATTAATGGTAAGCTGAGGAGGAATGTAATCAAAAGAACAGCAATCTTTATCAAAATGTGAGATTCATAGGTAGCATCTTGATTTTGCTTAATTAATATGTCATTCTTATTTGGACAGTAGTAGTGGACAGTTAAAAAAGAGAAGGAAAAACATTGATATCTCCTTGTAAAATGTAAATTTCCCCACATGTTTATTAGGAGGAATTTGCAATTAAAAAATCTTTATTTTTTCTCCCTAATGAGAAGACAATTCTTGTTCTTAAATAATCTGTAATTGTTAGTTAAAAGAAATGAAAATGACTCCAAGTGAAAAAACAGGGTATGGAAGAGAAACTCTGACAAACAATTCTGAAAGATTCAAGTGATAAATGCATTAATGTGGAGAATACCAGAATTTACTTATAGATTCTAAAATTTTGTATATAGATTGCATATATTTTGAAATTTATATATAAAATTACATATACATAAAATTATATATATTTGATAAATAGTCCTGAATAAAAAACACTTATACATTGCATATACATTTTAATTTTCTTTGCTTTTCATGGCAAATAACTAAAATTATTTCTGACATATTGTATTTTTATGTTCATGAATGGTTAAAAGATTTAGGTGTGATCGCATTTAACAACAGTTTTACAACTTTGGTGTGCATTATACTTATCTGAGTAAGGTTGATGAAAATGCAAATATCTGGTCCCTCTTTCAGAGATTTTGATTCTATTTTCAAAATAGAGCTGCTCTATCTGTCTATGCATCCACATGCTCCTTAGGGATCTAATAAGGTTTGAGAGATGTGAGTAACTGTGTTTTAACCTAAATACCAAAATAGAGAAAAACAATATATTTAAATATTCTATGGTAAGTTTGTACTTAATACATGACAGCAAAATTCAGTCATAGGAAAAATAATTATTAAGCACCTAAAATTTGAAAAGTAACATTGCTCTTTTTTGGAGCAATATATATGCAAAACAAACAAATAAACAAAAAATTGTGTACTCACATTGGTCAGCCTTAGCTAAGTTATGCTTAAGTTATAAACCACAAAGTTTCAGGGGCACATACAAAAAAGGAAATAAAAATGATGCATTTCCTATTATTGTGACATGTTCATGATGGTTTGTCTGTGGATGTGCTTCTCATTTTAATTAAAGGAACTGAGCTATATGACCAGTCCCAGCTAAATATATTTCTGTTTTCATGGGGAATGGAAAAGATAAAATGATGGAACCATCAAAGGTTCTTAAAGATTTTCCTTGGAAGTGCCTCATCCCTCTTCTGCTCATATTTTATTGGTCAAATTCAATGTAAGTACAATAGTCAAGCCTGGAGTTAATGAGATAGGAATGTAAGTCCTCTCATAGTGAAGAGACAACAAATATTTTGTAAACTAATACAATCCTAAAATTGTAGGATTTTACAATCATAAATTTGTATAATACTGACTTGAAGAAATTTTAAATATGATGTTTGTGAAATATGCTATCTAAAATTTATTTTCATGTATTCTAGCAGAAATGCGATTAAAATTATAGATAAATCTATTAGTGATTTTAATCAACATGCAAAATGTATTACTTTTAAGTGTCCTATTCAAGAATGAAAGCTGAATGTGAGTGTGGGGTGAGGGGCAGAGAGGAAGAGTGGAAAAGTGTCAGTTGTATCTACACTCCAGAAATTCTAGATTTCCTAGATCAATATTAGAGATTTATTAATCAGAATAAAATTTTACAAGAAATACTTTTTAATTTGTTTTAATAAATGACGTTCAAGATATATTGATTTCTTAGAAATATTATAACAACATCTCTGACTTGGAATTTACAGAAAAACCTAATATAATACACACTTTTGAGTGGTGTTATTGTCCTAGGGCTTAGATTCAGAGGACTTTGCCACTTGAAATTAATTTCATCTTACACTAAAATAATTTTACTTCTGTCAGAAACAAACCCTACATAAGTTGTATGAAGGTGGATAAAGGCTAGAAAGCTAGGAATTTACTGAATCTTTAAGAAAAGATTGTACAAGTTTTTGTGTCTTTTTACTCATAAATATAGGTGTGTGTGGTTGTGGATTTTTTTCTGTTACTTGCTTTAATTTTAGCATCCACCCGGTAATGTTTAGGGGAGAGAGGAAACCTACAGCTTTCATCCAACTGTATCAGTGGTATCATCTACCACAAAGAACCTTGTTATTTGACCTGGTTCAGATCAGTGTGCACTAGGAAGGAAGGTGGGGTTTAGAAAAACATGCCAACGATGATTACAGTATGAGGTAAAATGGTATAAATATATTTAAGGAAAGAGGGTATATTAATTTATAGTTGTCTACCATGAAAGCAATGGAACTAAATGATTACTACAGGGGAGATGCATTTTAAACTGGGCCTCGAAAATTGTATCATGGTTGGAGACAGCCAGGTAGAACAGAGCAGCGTGAAGGAGCAGATAATGAAAATTTATGAAAGCATCAGAGTATTCTCTTTGTGGGAGATTTCACAGATCCCAGCCTCCAATTATTTTTTTTTAGTAGAGTTATAGTCAGTTTAAAGCACACATATTCAGCAGTAAAACTTCAGATAGTGATATCATAGACAAATATCTACATTTTAACTTATGAGCTTACATCCTAATTTTAGTTAAAGTTCTGGTGAAACCCACTCTTAGTATATTTACTGTTGTTCTTTTTAATTAGCCTGAATTGGTGTTAGTATTAGTATATGAATAGAAGTGAGGTGAAACCTTTCGAGAACTCACAGAAAAGTAAAAAATTCAAATATTTACTCCAAAACCTTATACTTCCAGGTAATTGCACTGTTCTTATCTTAGGATAGATCTTAAATAAATACTTTAAAATTTTCCTTTAATCAGGAAGACTAATTCTTGAAGAAAAATACTGTGCCCATTTTCTCTTTATTTAATTTTTCTTTTTTTAACTTCCTCCCTCCCTCCCTTCCTTCCTTCCTTCCTCCTTCCCATTCTTACCCTTCCCTTCCTCTTTCTTTCTTTCTTTCTTTCTTTCTTTCTTTCTTTCTTTCTTTCTTTCTTTCTTTCTTTCTTTCTTTCTTTCTTTCTTTCCTTCCTTCCTTCTCTTTCTTTCTTTCTTTCTTTCTTTCTTTCTTTCTTTCTTTCTTTCTTTCATTCTTTCTTTCTTTCTTTCTCTTTCTTTCTTTCTTTCTTTCATTCTTTCTTTCTTTCTTTCTTTCTTTCTTTCTTTCTTTCTTTCTTTCTTTCTTTCTTTCTCTTTCTTTCTTTCTTTCTTTCCTTCCTTCCTTCCTTCCTTCCTTCCTTCCTTCCTTCCTTCCTTCTTCCTTTCTTTCTTTCTTTCTATCTTTCTTTCTTTCTTTCTTTCTTTCATTCATTCTTTCTTTCTTTCTTTCTTTCTTTCTTTCTCTCTCTCCTCCTCTCTCTCTCTCTTCACAATTTACTATGAACAGGAAGCACAAAACATGACAGACGGAATGTACCTTCTATCTTGGGAGCAATTTTCAATCTCTTAGTTCAGCATTGAGATTATTCTCCATCATTTGCATCTATAGCTCTAGAGTTGGCTTCCAAAGTGTTATTCTGCTATTTAGCCCCTGACTCTCAACTCAAGTCGTTTCTCAAATTCTTTCTTCTATTTTCTTAGTTAGGTTTATGTCATTTGGAACAATTTACTATGTGTCATTTATCTCTGAGGGAATCTTAGAAAAAAATTATATTAATGATTCATGCGTTTTTTTTTTAATAGTCTGGAAAGCAGCTCTGAACTCAGACATTTTTTGTTTTATCTAGAAACTTTACTGGAGCTTGGGTTAGATGTGAGGAATTATTCACAATTATTTTGACAATAACTAAAAGCCCTTAATAGAGTGACAGACTTTATTTAGGAATTCAATGTCACCATCCAGGAATAAGATGATCAACCAAGGACACCATCCAAGACAGGAAAGACATAATTAATTGAACCCCATTTATAGAGCATCCTTGAAAATTTCTGGCTGGTGAGATCTACAAAGACCCATGAAGTAATCAATCACATGTCCATGTACAACTTTTTTTCCTCTAGAATTTTTCTTCATTTTTTTTTTGAGAATATTTTTGTATTTTTAATATATGTATTAGGTAAATCATTCTCATTTTCAAACACTGCAGTGAATTCCCATTGGAATTAGAACCCTATTAGAATTCTCAAAGAGATTAAATTTTAAACACGTCTTCCAAGGCCCAGTCTGACCTGGTTTACTTCCCTGTTCTCACTTTCATTTCCCCTTTTCCCATAGTCACTTGCCTTTTTATTATTCCACTTTAAAGATATATTTTCTCTTTCCTTCTGAGGGAATATTCTGCCACCAGATCTTCCGAAGGCTGACTCCCTCATTTATGTATCTGCTCCATTTCACCTTTCCAATACGTCTTTCTTTCTTTTCTTTTCTTTTTTTTTTTAAGTGTGGTAAGGACACTTAACGTGAGATCTACTCACTTAACAAATTTTTAAGTGCACAAGACAGTATTGTGAACTATAGGCAACTTGTTGTACAACAGATCTCTAGAACTTATTCATCTTGCATGACTCAAACTATTCAGGCTTAAAAAAGAAGGAAATTCTGCCATATGTGACAGCATGAATGAACCTGGAGGACATCATGGTAAGTGAGATAAGCTGGTCACAGAAGGACAAATACTGCATGATTCTACTTACATAAGGTACCTAAAATAGTCAAACTCATAGAAGTAGAGAGTAGAATTGTGGTTGCCTAAGGCCAGGGGAAGGAGGAAATAGAGAATTGTTCAGTTTTTCTTGACCATGGAACTCCTGCTCCTTTACCACTCTCAGGGATATGTGCTTTTTTATTTCTTTCTTAGCATTTATGCCTTTCTAAAATAATTCTGTTCATTTTATTTTTGCACATGTTTTTCATAGTCTGTTTCCATGAGCCACATAACACAAAATTTAAAAATGCTTTTGAATTCCAGATATTTGAGAATTAGTATTTTTGTAATTATTATTGTAAGTAGAATTTGTACCAGATTTTTTAAGTTATAAAGCCAAAATCAATTTATAATGAAAGCAATAATCCCCTACTTCACCATTCCCTGAAAGTAGCTCAATTTCCTAGAGGCAAATACTTTTAATAGTTTCTATTTTCACTTCTTCCTTCTTCTAGTGATTACTTAAATAATGTTCTGTATTTTGAAAAGTGAAAACTTGATAGCACTAAACTGAACCATGTGATTTTTGAGAAACTTAGTGAGGAGGGTAACTAAATTTTTAAAATATGAAGGGAAAGGAAAATATATTAGGTAGTTACTATGTATCTTTTCCTTACCCACTCAGTATAAAATTTATATGTAATGTTTTTTTTCCAAAGTAATAAAGGAAAATTTAATATCATGTAGCAAATATTTAAGCAAGTGATGAAATATTATTAGACTTTATCTCTAATATCCAGGTAAATCATGTTATGTGTCAAGAAAAGTAGCACTTAGGTGGAGATAAATTGGATTTAAAGAGATAAATCCAGTCAACAAAGGATTCTTGTAATAGATTGAAATGTCAGAACCTAATATGATGCATTAAAGAGACTAGTTTTGCAACTATAACAAAATTATCTCCTTCTAAAGTGTTTAGGATTTTTGACATTTTACTCCAGCATCTAATTTAATACCTTATTGATGATTAAGAATAAGGAAATGAAAAAGTGAAACCTTATATTTTAAGAATGTTGTAAAACAATGTCATTATAAATATAGCATATTAATGTCAAATGATATATACTATAGTATTGATAAAATAAAATGTAACTTAAGAATACGTATATTCATAGCTACTATAGTATCTTTCCATTTTTTATCTTTAGGGAGGAGAACTTTTTTTGTTTATTTCTGTTACAGATTTGTGAATAAGTTGTGGGAATTTATAGCTGGAATTAAGGTGTCCCATTGGTAGTTTAATACTCCAGGCACTCTAATTTAGTATTAGAAGGAGCATAAAACATTGGGAATGCAGAAGTAAAACATTAATCCTTGTTATAAGTCTCAATTCAGTGAATTTTCAATCTAGATATTTTCTATTCTTTATCTAAGAAGAATAGAATTTTTATTGATGTAATAAATTAGCATGTGATTTTACTCACAATTATTATTTACAAACATACGTAATGAAACATAGAAATTTAATTTAAATAATTTTATTTTAATAAAGATTATTGGTTATTTCCAGTAGCATGATTCGTTTCAAATTAGAGCAAAACACAGAAAGCTCTTTAAATTAACTTCAGCAAGTTTAAGAATATGTAAGTGATAGGTTCATATTTATTTCAGAATATCAATTCAGATTTGTAATGACAGAAAAAAAAGATAGGTCTTTCAAATTCTAAATTTTCAATGTTACTCAAGACAATTTTCAAAAGAGAGTTCCTTAGTTTCTGTAGATTATATTTTAGTAGGAATTCCAGTTATAATTTTAGATTTATTTGTGTATTTACTTATTTATTATCCAACAAATAATTATTAGCTATCTCCTGTTATCTGGTCAATGATTTCCAAAGTGCCTACTATTTGTCAATCACTGTTCTAGATAATGGAATTATGGTGATTAAAAAGCCAAAAGAAAAAAAAAAAAATTCCTGCTCTCATTGAGTTCACAATTCTGGGAGAAAATAGGAAATACAATAGTAAAGGTAAGTAAATACAAATCATAATAAGTGCTTAGCAGAAGATTAAACAGCTATTACAAAGATCCAGTTATTAACAAAATAAGCAGATCTCTTTAGAGAAAGTTCTTATATTTTCCCGTTTTTGAGTTTTTAAAATTCTTTTTACATTTTAAAGTTTGCTTCATGAAAATTAAGGTTAAGCTTATGAAAGCACATGCCAATAAAATGATCTTATTAAGATTTTTTTAATATGCAAAAGGTGCAGCTAGGTTTGTTGATCAAATTTAGTTTATGTGTGAATGGAAAGGAAGATTAAGAATTTTATGTGTTACATGTGCAAAAGAGAATGAAAGAGAGAGAATTGAGGGAGAGATTGATTTAGAAGGGTTGGAGTATAAAAGCTCCCAGCAGTAGTGCAGGAATGACATCTATCACCCAGGTCAGTTGACAGATGTTTGTATCCTGTTCACGTCACTTTAATGGACTTCGTCACATAGAATTAGTGAATAATGTGTAAGGTAAATATAAATGTGTAATGAAAAAGTATAAAACATTTCCAGTTTTGACTTGTTCCCAATATTCTTCAAGATAAATGAGATAGATGTAAAACAATTGGAGAGAAAATTCAAACACTGTGAAAATACGTTTTTAAAAATAAACCCCTTTAAGAAAAGAATACAGCTAAATCCATGAAGTATAATTTTTTGCAAAAGCCCATTCAGACAGACAAGAATATATATTTAAGTAATTTATGATGCTCCTAACTTGCAATTCGTTTTAAATAATTCAATATATTCATATATATTTATGATTACATTCAATTAAAATATTTTCTTAATTTAATTTTTGGCTTTTTGGAAATAAAAAGTCACATAAATAAAGTCAAATCAATTAATGTCTTAACACTAAGTTCTAAGAGTATACAGGGTTTTAAATTTCCATGTCTTAGCTTTTGTTCCTTAAGTCCAAAATACCAATTTTTGTCTTGCATTAAATATCAAACGTTTATTTCATGTTCAGGTAATAAGATATAAAAACATGGAGAATAGGACATACATTAGTATTTGACCATGATTTTAAATGAATAATATTGTGTTTTATTTGACATTGAAATAATATAAAGATTATTATTATTACTATTATTTTAGTGTTTTGTCACTATCAATATCTTTGAAAATCTTTAATTTGGTGAAAGAAAACTTTGTTAATGTTGGTATTTAAGTACTTAGCACAATTTCACTGTTATGGAGCAGTAAAAAATCATTAATTCTTTCCATTTGGTTTTTTCTTAACATCTCTATCACCTTACTCAAAATAACACTGTATTTCTTCTTTTTATATTCAGTATTTAATTGTCATCATTAGACTGCGATTTTTTTATTAATCAGTGTACTAGATAGTCAATTCTTTTTATTTCAGAATCAGCCTCAATATAGTTAAGTCAAGTGCTCCCAAAAAAATGTGGATTGGTAAATTTCATTAGCCTCCCTCTGTGTGATTTATAGTCTTGTCTCTTAAATAATGTAGTTTGAGACAATAAGTAAGATCCTTCACAGTGAAGGTGCCTTTCTTCTCTTGCTACATATCACTTATTCCTTCTATGAATATTAAAACACTGGCTTAAATTATAACAGCATCTTTCAGGGGTTATCGTTAGTACTTCAAGAACAAATTTAATATCTTTCATGGTAGATGATCACAATAAATGAGACAGTAACTAAAGAACTCAAATGAAAAATGTAGGTCACATCCAATCTGTGACTTTTGACCTTAAATCAATTCTTTTGCTCAGCATGGTGAGAACTGATTCACAGGCTTATGGTGGAAAATTGATATATAAGACTGTCTTTTAAAATTCCATGATGATTTGAGAAAATTTAGCAACAGTATCTTCTCATTCCCATAAAATTGAGCTTCTGGAAACATAATCTAAACGATTTCAAACCTTACTGCCACTTCCTATTAACTGTAATCCTGAACTTTTGATCTCTGTGACCCTCAGTTTTCCTATTTTAAAAAATTATAAGTAAAATAATTATGCTTTGGGTTTCTTTGATATTACATAAAGAATGAAAGAATGAAATGTAGAGGACAATATATGTGTTAATTATGAATTTCTAAAAGGTTAGGGTAAGTACTACTAACGTGCTGGCAGGTTCTCATCATGGGGAAGAGTTCCTTCCATAAAGTCTGAAACTTTGTAGAAAGACAGACCATTAGTGAGGCAGTATTAGCCAAAGCATCCCTAATGACTAATTAGAAGACATACTTTGCAACTATGTCCGCCATGTGCTTTTTAAATTTCCACATCAAAGTGTGTAATTATAATACTCTTTTTATCAAGAAAAGAATCTCACAATGGATTAAAGCTTTTTGAGAAGACTCTATTAAGGACTGAAATTTTCAAAAGGTGAAACAAAAATGTGTGAAACTACATGCTATGTCTGAACAGACAGGCCGTTTTCTGATAATGAACTTGACTTGCTTAACTGTGTATTTCTCTTTGAACACAACTTTGAATTGGCATAACTACTTAAATTTCTAGATCATCTGGCTACTCTTTAGTGTTCAAATATCGTTGTGGAAATACTCTTGATTATTTTCTTGGTATTTTTTACATACTTAAGTCCACTCTTCTGCCAGCATTCATATAGCAAGTTCTCTAGGAGACTATACACGATACCATTTCTATTATATAATATTATCTTCAAACTGATTATTAACAACAAGATGAACCTATTTTATATCAATTGTTAGGGACAAAAATAAGGATTTATTGTTTTGATAATGAAGAAATCAAACTATTTCTTCTTTTTGAATATTACATTTCTTAGGGAAAAAAATGAGTTTGTTTATAAGAGTAGTTGCCTGAGATACATTTTCCACATATGCAAGTATTTACTTGTCTTATGAAAATCAAGGGGCAAAATACATATGGTAAAATGAATGAAGTGCACTAAATCTACAAATACAGCGTGTTGATGTTTACATGTGTATTCTCGCATGTAATCACCACCCAGAACAAGATACAGAACTGTTTCAGCACCCATGAAGGCACTTCCTTGCCCTTTCTCAGTCTAAACTAGCCCCTAGATTTAACTATTATTCTGAATTCTCTCCTCATCAATTAGATTTGACTATCCTAGAACTTGCCATAAATGGAATCATATAGCAGATACTACTTTTGTCTTGAGTTGATTTCACTCAGTATTATGGCTGTTAGGTTTATTCATGTTGTATATATTCGAAGTGCATTCTTTTGTACTTCTCTGTAATATTCCTTCATAAGATTTACCACAATTTATCCATTCTCTATTGTTAAGCATATGGGTTTTTCCCAGATGCTTATAATTATGAATAAATATGTTATAAATATTTTTGTCTTTGTGTGGACTCACTTCTCTTGTGTATACATTTAGGAGTGGAAATAATGGAAATGGCCAGCTATCCTGAAGCAGTTTTATAATTTTACATCCCTACCAGCCATGTATTCAATTTTTCCACCTATTCCACACGTTTGGTAATTTCTTTCTTAATTATAGTTGTCCTAGTAGCTGTATTTATTTGTACTTTTAATTTGTATTTATGTAACAGTAATTCTTTGTATTTTTAATTTGTGTTTTCCTGATGAATAGTGATGTTGACTATATTTATTATGCTTATTAGCTATTTAAATATCATTTATATGAAAATTCTTTTCAAGGGGCATTTCCCATTATTTTTATTTTTTTTCCTTATTGATTTGGAGAATTCTTTTCTATATTCTGAATATGAGTCCTACAGCATATACATATAGCAAATATGTATTTTCTTCTACTATTTCTTTGGCGTTTTCACTTTCTTCATGAGGTTTTTTGACAAAGGAAAAAATCTTTATTATAAAGCCAATTTAAAAATTTTTGTTTTATGACTAGTTCTTCAGTGTTTTTGATTCCTATATTAGAGATCTTTACCTATTTCAGGGTCATATAGATATCCCTCTGTGTTTTCTTATAGAGACTTTAGATTTCTTTTCACAGTTATGCCTATGAACTAAGTTCTGTCAATTTCATTGAATGGTATAAGATAGTTGTCAAGTTTTATTTTTTACCATTATAGAGATAAAATTACTTGATTCAATATCTTTCATTAATTTATTGCTTCAACATAATTTCACCTGTTTAACCTTCGATATAAGTCAAATGCCCAAATATATGGATCTATTTGAGTACTATTGATATTGTTTGTCTATTCTTATGCGAGTACACTATGATGATAATAACTAGCTTTTTCAGTACTTTACAGAAATCTAATGGAGGTTATTACATTCCGGAGTTTGATTTGGTATAGATATCATTGTACCTATATTTAATAGGCAGGTCCTGGCTGGAAAAAAATCTCTCTGTCTATAAGTTCACCTGTTTATATGTCTCTATATACATATAATTAGCATTTAGCAGTGGTTTATAGTTTTGAGTTCCAATAATTGCTCCTATTATAAGGAACTCAGAAGTAGAAATAAGTAGGCCAATGATAGAATGACAAGAAAAGCTAAAATTTAAGAGGAAAGAAGCAAAAAAACTAATTTTATGCCCATTGTTTCTTTGTTGAAAACCTACTCATTATTCATAATTCACTTTAAATGGCCCTTCTTTATGAAATGGTTAAAAAATAAACTCCTATCTTTGCTAAAATATTACCATGCATTCTTCTATCATAGCATATAAAATAATTTATCTAAATACATATAATTATCCCAAACTGGACTGTAAGTTTTTTGAGAGAAGGCAAAGAATTGTATTTGTCACTAAGTGCCTGGCAGAAAACAGAATTCATTTGGAGATGAATTGAAGAGCCTCCTGGAAGATGGAGAGGAACAGAGGTACCACAGCCAACAATCAGTCCCAACTGCCAGACCTATGAATCAGGCCATCTGAGACACTCCAATCCTAGTGAAGTCATCGTGTGACTATGGCCATATGAGCAACGTCAGGCATGGCCAACAGAAGACCTATCCATACTGACAACCCACAGCATTATGAGAAATAGTAAATTGCTGTTCTAAGTCACTTCAGGCTGCGGTGATTTGTTATGCAGTATTAGGTAAAGGAAGCAATTGCCATTTTGTGTAAACTATTTCTGATAATAGCAGATGGAAAATGATTTAGTTTATTTTGTGAAGTAATATTTATCATAAAAATAAAACCAAAAATTATAAAAATGAAAACACCTATAAATACAGATGATGACATGTTGAGTGAAATATTAAATGAAATTCAGTGAATAGTTAAATTTATATCTATAACTACTAAGAAAATAGGCAATCTAGAATAAAACCTCATACTACCTGAATGAAAAGTCATTCGATAAAAATTCAGCTCTTGTTTCTGATTTTAAAAAAATGCAAAGGACAGAAACATGTATATATGCACATACACACCTTGGCAAAACAGAAAACATTATAACCAAACTGTGTAAAATAATATCATTCTTATATTCCTATACATCTTTCCCATTTTATATGCATTATCACTGCCTAACTTTCCAAGTTCATTACTATCCTTCTTTGTCCATTTCTTTATAATGTATTGTTATGGTCTGAATTATGTCCCCCCCCCCCTTAAAATTCATATGTTGAAACCCTAATCCCTAGTACCGTAGAATGTGACACTATTTGGAATAGTGTCTTTAGAGAGGTACTTAAGGTTAAAAGAGATCATAAGGGTGGGGCCCTAATCTAATAAGACTATGTCCTTATAAGAAGAGGAAGAGACTCCAGGGGTACAGGTACACAAAGGGGTACAGGCTATGTGAGGACACAGCAAGGAGGTGGCTGTCTTCATGCCAAGGAGAGACACCAATGCTGCCAGCACCTTGACTGTGGTCTTTCAGCCTTCTGAACTCTGAGAAAATAAATTCCTGTTGTTTAAGCTACCAGTCTGTGGTACTTTGTTATGGCAGCCCTAGCAGATGTAGGGGAGGAAAGACTTTCTTTCTACCCTCCTAGGTTCAATAGCTGTCTCTATGAAATAAACTGATAAGAGGCAGACTAACAGGAGAAAAGATACGTGTTTATTAATTTTTAATATCACATGCACGAGGGCGTTACAGAAGAAAAGTGAATACCCCCCAAAAAGTAGAAACGTGGGAGAGCTTATGTACCATCTTAATAGGAGAGCGGGAGGGGAGATGGAGGCAACTTAGGAGAGAGTATACCACTTTTAGGAAAGATAAAGGGGCCTTTAGAAGGATAGACAGGAGATACAAGAGTTTGTGATAAAATTTGTCTGGGTGTGGGATCAACTTTTAGTCTCCTCTTCTGTGATAAGCATCAATCTTTCCTGGTTGATGAAGCTCCTGGAGAGGGGACTTGTGACAATCTGGTCCCTTTAGAGGATTTGTCTTTGGACCAATAACAGGAGTTCAGAGAAAGACTTTCCCTGCATTTGCTGTTTTTTCAAATGCCTTCCGCTCAAAATAATCAATAAACTAAAGCAGCATGTTTTGGAGTGGCATGTCTTGAACTGCTGCACACACTGATAACATGTACCTTATTACATGTATTTTTCTTATCTCTTATTTAAAATTCCTTCTAAAATCATATGCTATTTTTTGTGAAGACTTCACTGAATGTAGTCTCTCCTCTCTATTAGTGTTAATCTTGCCTTCCTATTTCCTTTATGTGCAATATTTTAAAATTTTATTTGAAAGCATTATTACTGGGTATGAAAATATGAATGTCAGCTCTCTTACCTTCGAACACACAATTGAGTCTGAATTGTCAGCAACTGGAAGGGAAAAGATGCCTCTTATAGTTAAATTAGGACAAAAATATAATAATCTGGCCCTCAATAAATGCATATGGATATATTTGTGGAATACTGCTATTTTAGAGGTAGGTAGAGTTATATGCAAACAAAACCCTGCCATTTTAATGAATACTCTATGCCTTATGTTTATCACTGCATTAAAATTAAATTTATAGTCTATTTTATTTTGTAAATTCAAAATTTAAAATATCAAACATTTTATAACCACTGTCAAAATACTACAGAGAGAAAAATAATCCTCCTGTGTGTCTTTTGAAACAACTTAAAAAAATTTTTCCTTTGACAACTCATAGTCAAGAGGCTTACCCCAGGGTCAAAGCTAACACTTTTATTTCACTTTTAAAGACTCTGTAGGTACAAGCACATGCTTTAGTTCATTTTGTGTTACATTGATACGATATGTCATCCAAGGATTATTAGTGATTAGGAGTAATATTAGGTCGACATAAAGTTGATGTTTCACTTCAGAAGAATGGCATGGCACACCTGAATATGTCTGTCAAAACTTGCCTGGTGTTCTATTTTAAAATGACAAAATCTCAGGTTTCGTTGTATATTTTTATAAGCACTGAAAGTATTTTAAGCTAGTTTAAAATTTCCCTTGATTCCAGGTCTATTCATTTCTTACATAAATCTAAATGTGAGAACAAAAAGAACAAAATGTTACTAGGGTGTCACAAAATATCAGAGGGCAAGTGACATATACCATCCTACTTTCAACATTTAAAAATAAATTGACTTGTCCTTGATAAGGTTGAACAGTTATGATAGAGCAATAGACAGAAAGAGCATTGAGCTACTGCCCTTCACAATGACTGGATTCTATTGTAAGAAAAAGAGCGTGTGTGAAAAATGTGCTGCTCAGTGCAAGCTTGTATATGGACCTATGAAGTATTGTGGCTGAACCTGGTAAAAATGCAGAATAATGCGCCTGTGCTAAGCTAGTTGATCCTCAAGAGCTAAAAGGATGAGAAAAAAATTCGCGAGATGACCGAAATGAATTGTAGTCAGGTGAGGATTTAAAGTCAGAAGCCAGAGCAAGTGAGGCATCATCAAGAAAGACATGTGGTAAACAGTGATTATAAGGAACGATGAAGGAGTTAAGGTGAAGATCAAAACAAACCCCCCCCCCCCACATACACACAGACACAAAATGTACATCAAAGCCAATTAAAGAGGAGGTGGGAAACTTAGAATAAAGCAAAGTTTTGAAAAACTGTTTTACTTAGGAAAGTGACCACACCACGTGATAGAATTTGAATGAAGTAAACAAAATGAAGTCCCATAATTAAAAAAAAAAAAGAAAAAATTAACTTGCAAGTAACTTAGTAAGGGAGGAAGCTAATGAAAGTGTGTTTTCATATATCACACATGAACACAACGGCATCAAAAAAGATTAACAATAATAAAAATGATGTGCAAAATTGCCCCACAACTAAGGAGAACAGTTGAAAAAAGTTAAATTATGCTAATATAACAAATAATCCAAAAAAAAAAATCCCAATAGTTTACAAAAAATGTAATTATTCCTCATCCAATATGTCCATTTTGCAATAGCAAATGGGGCTCCTTCTCAATACATACTTCTATAATTTCAGAAGAAAGGAAGAGAAAATGTGGTAAACCATTCACTATTTCTTAAATCCTCAGTCTGTAAATAACATATGTCATTTCTACTCTCATTCAGTTACATGAAGCATGTTATAGCTGTGTCTGAAGTTCAACAGGGAAACACTGTATAATACTCCCGCATGGACTGATATCACAGAGAGGGTAATGAAGATAGATGAACACTAATATATTCTACCACGCTACAAGTAGAGCAAAATGATGAACATCTGTTATTGGGCTTAGCGATTTAGAGACAAAAATCAGTTAACCTAACACGTTATGTAGTCTATATAAGGGCACATTAATTTACTGTTGTTATTTTTATTAATAATGAAATTAACTATATTTATTATTATTATCTATCATTCTCTATCAGTCACCTCTACTGAGGGGAAAAAAGTAAACCTCATTTTGAATATAACAGCAACATAAATCCATATCCCCAGCCACAATCTTTGAATTTTATTGGTCACATAGTGAAGACTGGTGGAATAAAGGAGAATGTAGCTTACTTATGACTTGGAGTAGAATAAGGAATGACATGAATTTTAGGTCAGAGTGAAAAGAGACTTTCTAATAAGTAGTAGGCAAAGTTGTAATATGGCCATGAAGATTGCCACTCCCTGGTGTGCATGTGCTTTTTATAATTCCTTTGAGTGTGGGTAGAATCTGAATATGATGTATGTAACTCCCATGATTGGATTATGTTGTATGACAAAGGTAAAGGAACTTTTGCACATGTAATTAAAATCTCTAATCTATTGAGTTTGATTTAATCAAAAGGAAAATTATCCTGAGTGAACATTACCTAATCAGTTGAGTCCTTTAAAGATAGTGAAAGCAGGGAAGAGCTTTGAGCAATAGAAAATTTAAACACAATATTAATATTACCTTGACCATAATGATAAATCCTGGCATGAGGATGATTTAATGAAAAAACATACAATGTCTCCCTGGACACTTACTTTAACACTTGTATCACTAGAAGACGTGACTAGGAGATGTGATACTACAAAAGATACCTTATTTCCTTACATAAGGACACACATGGAATACTTCAGGAAGAAAAAGGACCTGTGCCTCAGGGTAAATACTAAAAGCAAACAATTATGTAACACATATAATATGCCAGACACAGCTGCAAAAACTTTACATATGTTAATTCACTAGAGATCATATATTGAGGGAAAGATAGCAAAAGACTTATTGAGAGCATGTTGAACAATGAACTAATCTGAAGCAATAAGATTTCCTTGGATGCCTTTTATCAGATTGTGAAAATTCCTTTTAATTCTTAGAGAAAAAGTTTTATCATGACTGACTGTTAGAGTTTTGTCAAATGCATTTTTTGGTGTCTTTTAAAGTAATCATATGTTATTTATCTTTTATAGTATTAATGTGGAAAAGCACATTAATTAATTTTGAATGTTGAACTCACTTTGCATTCCTGGGATAAGGCCTACTTGTTCTGGCATGCATTTTTAAAAAATAATTATTTGAATTCACTTTGTGGCTACTGTGTTAAGGATTTCTGTGTCTAGGTTTTATGAGGCATATTCCTCCATAGCTTTCTTTAAATGTAATCTGATTGTCATGTGTTGTCATTAGGTACAGTCTATGTAAGCCCCAAAAATAAGTTGGAAAGGTCCTCTTCTCTCTTTTCTAAAAGGAGTTGGGTAATGTTTTTATTTTTTCTTGTTTTTAGGTTGTGTAGAGGTGAGGAAATTCAGTATAGGTGACAGATATTCCAAGAGTTGAATGAACTAACTAAATTTGTAACTAAAGTTTAGCAACTAAAGTTTGATAACTAAAGCTTGCTCAAAATGTTTATCATTTAAAAGGCTTAAAAATCAGGGGCTTCCCTGGTGGCGCAGTGGTTGAGAGTCTGCCTGCTAATGCAGGGGACACGGGTTCGAGCCCTGGTCTGGGAAGATCCCACATGCTGCGGAGCAACTAGGCCCGTGAGCCACAATTACTGAGCCTGCGCGTCTGGAGCCTGTGCTCCGCAACAAGAGAGGCCACGATAGTGAGAGGCCCGCGCACCGCGATGAAGAGTGGCCCCCACTTGCCGCAACTAGAGGAAGCCCTAGCCCAGAAACGAAGACCCAACATAGCAATCAATCAATCAATCAATAAATCTTTAAAAAAATAAAAAGCTTAAAAATCAAAGGTGTTTTAAATGTTCAATGCTTTGTTTTAAGAGCATTGCCTTGAAAAAATTATATTTAATAGGCATTTTAAACTTTATATCAGGGAAGTTAAAATCAACTTTTAATAAAAAGCATTTTAATTTCCATTATTTTTATTTGCTTATAGATTTTAATGCGGCATTACTTTGATAACTTCTTGATATCTAATATAATGGAAGACTTTACCTAACACATTCATATAATTTCTTCGTGCATTATATATGCTTACACAGCCTACATGTACACACATACACAGACACACACATATTGTGCTTTCATGGACTGCCCTTTAATGAAGAACACTGATAACATTTAACATATATCCTGATAGTAGAAAAATTTAAGAGGCAAGGGGAATTTGGAGGCAGTATTCAAAGGATACTTTATACTTAAGAAAGAAATGAAGTAGCAATAAAATATAGAAAAATCAAAATTTAGATAGCTTTTAATATAAATTAGACAACTTTGAAAATATTGATATATAATTTTCTTGTTAATTATTCTTTATCTAAGAAAACAGATACAAAAAGACCATTTTGAGGAGATGAATTTTACTTGGAGTATTTAAGTTATTTTAATCAATGAGTATTAATGAGTACATGAAAGAAAGTGGTATATACAGTGCATGTCTTTGGTAAAAGAAATTATATAATAATATATGAATTCATTATTTTTTCTGAGATTATATTTTTGATAGAGAGACAATTTTTTTACATTTACATAAAATTGTTTCTATATAGTTGTGTCTTTTTCTTTAACAATGGGTCAAGTATTGTGCTTATTCAAAATACAAAAACAGTTGATATTTTTTTCAAAATCTCCAAAAGGGAACAATATTTAAATGTAGTTAAAATGAAATGATTTTCTTTGCTGTTTTTCATTTTAAACATTCTATAAGGAATGTTTTGCAATCTGCCTCCTAATTCTCTGTCAAAAATTATCTTTTAAGTAATGCAGTGACAACAGCTGTTGATAAACAAGAAAACATTGCCTCAATTCAAACACCATTGAACCAAACAAAGCACCACCTGCTGAGTAAAACAAAGACAAGCGGAAAGTTTTCTGACTCACCTTTTTTAGCGTTTGAACTCATATTTATTAATTTAATGGTGGTTTTTATTTCATCTATTTATTTGCATTAGGTTATTTTTTCCAAGTTGATCATCACCTGTATTGCTATACATTGTTGATTGTTAATATTTTCCATAAATACAACCCGAAACATCTGCAAATTTCCAAATTACCAAGTACTAGTATTGCTTTTAATTTCTACTTGCCTGATCTGTATAGTGGGATAAATACTTCCCAAATTCAAAGGTCCCTCCGATGATTAAAAGAGATCATGTATCAAATTAGGTGAGTGGCACTACCGTGCCTGTTACAGAGTGGAAGAGGCTTGCTCAGTAACTCAGGTGCTCACTCAAGTGAGATGATTCAGCACAAAGATGATTTTTACTTGTGTTCTGAAGTCGAGGATATTTGAGGGCTCTCCACATTATGTCTAAAAAAGCATACATCTGATATATAAAAAATATCATGTGTCTACTGGTATTAAAGAGTGTGGCTCAATTTTTAAAAGATGACTGTTCACAGCTTTTAAGCTTCACACTTTCCTCTTCTCCTCCTGTCCCACGTTTGGGCAAGCTGATAAGAAATCCCAGGTGTCCCTTCCTTTAGCCCTTGCACATGGGAAACCTCCCCACTGGCCCAGCCCCTAACAACTAGAAACCGAGGTAATCTTCTTTCCCTGCCTACTCAATCCATTTTTGAACCTACATGGGAGTTACTCTGTGCTCCCCAGAAAGAATCTTTATGCAGTAGTAACTCATCATACCATCTTGATGTGTATGTGTGGCAACATTAGTTTCAATAGCTAAACCGAATTTTGGGTGGGAGATCATCCTTTATCTGCAGATAACTACAGCATTACTTTATTATGTCTTACCCCGCCCTTATTGTGAATTTAACAATTAATAAAGAAGATAAAGTGTCATTTATTTTTTCACAGATATATAGACATTTTAAGGGGAAAAGTAGTCAAATATTACAATTCTTATTTTTAATGTAAATAAGTTTTGCTTAAGTTAAAGCAATATATATAATTGTTAGAGTTCCTGAATCAAAGTCACATTATTATTCCGAGTCTTATTTATAAAATGAGGGAGCTAATTACTTTTACAATGCTGACTTTCCATAATGCTATTAAATGTATGTTAATAAATGTCATAATGCATATCCTAATAAAGAAGGCTTTGTATAGTGCCTTTAATGATAAAATTAAAAAAAAACCACAACACTCATTCATAGTTTAGGTAATACATTGTTATGCAACCAGGAAATAAAGACATCATTAAATAATTCTTAGATTTGGATTCACTTCCATATTCTATTATGTATACGTGGCATGCACTTTTTTTGGATATTTTTGAACATCATCATAATAGACAATACAGGGCAGGTGCTTCTAGAGGTCATGTGCAGGTTTTTCAGCATAGAACTCTAGTTGACTTCCCAGTTGAGAGGGGACATCAACTGCCAGGCACATGCGTGTGTGAACATTTATCTGAATCCTATATCCAGCCATGCTTTGGTTCACCCTAGCTGATGCTACCCAGCAAACAGGGGAGTTGCCCCAGCAACCTTATTGAAAATTTATGAGCAAAATAAAATAATGCTTTTTGGAAATAAATTAATATGGTTCTCCTTGGATATATGGCAGATTTCAACCCTGTACCCATATATATTTACTTACCTATTAAATTTTAATCTGTATTAATTTAAGGGTAATATGTCTAGGCTCTGAGGACACATTGGTGAATAAGATGAATCGGGTTTGTTCACCAACATGTCTTCACATCACACACACTACACACCCCAGACAATACTGTCATTAATACAAACACTAAACAACATGTTACCACACTCAAGCACGTGTGGAACAAAACAGACAAGCAAGTATTAGCTGAATAATTGACTAAGAAAGGAACTCTTTGTTTCTAATAAATTTATTATACAATTCAAGTTGCTATATAACTTACAATTTTCAGTCCTATTATTCTCTTTTTAAATATTTTTCTCTTCACTGTTTTTCATTTCTTTTCTTTTTCTAATTTTGAAAGACACAACAACCAATTTCCTAATCCCTGGTTTAGCTTTCATTTAGAATTACTTTTACATTACTTTTATTTGACTTCTATGGCCAAGTTACTAACCTGATCATGGTAAGACAATTTGTCTTGAAACCTTATTGTTACTAGCTGTAAGTCCCAGAGTAGTCTTAAAAATTCAACAGTGTGGTTCACTGAAGCCTTATAACAACAATTTTTGCCTTCTGTATAAAAGTCCGCAGAAGTTTTATGGGAATATGACAGAATATGATGTAATTTTTCTTTTGAAGAATCAGACACACATTTCTCAACTATACACAAATTTGTGGAGTTGGTTTCTGTTGAAAAGCAAGTGTTGTGATTTTTGTTATTGTTATTTCTTTACTACATTGCTAATATCACATAAATTTTTGTATTTGTTGTCAGCATATAATACAGTGACTTTAAAAGTATTACATACACAGTAATTCTTACCATTTTTCAAATTAACTTGGTAAAAGTGAAAATTTTCACTTTTTATTTGTTCCTCAAGTATACTTTGAATTAAAAAAAAAGTTTCTCATTTATCATAGAAGATAGAGTATCTTAGTTTGAACTGCTATAACAAAGTACCATAAACTGGATGGCTTCTCAAGAGTAGAAATTTATTCATCACATCTCTGGAGGCTAGAAGTCTGAGATCAGGGAGCTCAGGGTGCCAGAATGGTCAGGTTCTGGTGAGGATGCTCTTCTGGGTTTCAGGTTGCTGATTATCTCTGTATGTTTGAAAGAGGACTAGCTAGCTCTCAGGTCTCTTCTTACAAGGACACTTATCTCACTCATGAAGGCTCCATCCTCATGACCTAATTACCCAGTGGCCCCACCTCCATATGAAATCACATTGCGATTAGGGTCTCAACATATGAATTTGGTGGGGGGACATAAACATTCAGTCCATTGCAGAGAGTGTATACTAAATGATCTTGTTATTTCAAACATAATCAAGGGGTTAAAATTTAAGATAAATCATAAGGTATATGACCAGCAGAAGCATAGCCCATTTGTCTAAAATGTGTGTGAATTCAATTTGAAATTCCATGAAGCATTAGATACATTGTTAATTTTTTTTTTCTTGAGAAGATGAAGATAGGTTGGAGAGAGTACATAGTGTGTTATTGCATAGAAAGTCAAAATCGCTCAACATGGAGCCAAGAAATTTAGGTTATAATTTTAAATCTATCACTTACTAAATATATTAACCAGTGTCAGGCACTTACCCTGGACAATTCTGTCCTTGTAAATAAAAAAGCAGAAAATAAATGCGGAAGGGGGCTTGTAGGGAGCATGGTATGCTGAACACAGAGCGCGCGCGCGAGAGAGAGAGGGAGAGAGCATGAATATCTCCTAGATAGAACATTTTATAAAGCATTTATACCTGTAGCCAGTATCAAAAGCAAGAAAGAGTTTCCATGTTTCCCCCAAAGAGAAGGAAAGTTTAACCATGCAGTTACTGGAATTAGAAGCCATAGAAACTACAAGGAGCCCTTAAGTGGAGAATCAGGTCTGAAACTTTAGAACAGGTTCAAGGGTATATGTACTATATGTTTCAGGCATTCAAGGATTGTGATTTGAAAAGTTCTGATCACCAACCCAGATTTGTGGTAGAATATAGCTGTCAAACCTGAGATGTGTGTACAAAAGTACCACGTGAAAGACAGGCAACCATCCTTGTAGTGTGTGCATCTAGAGCCTGCATGGCAGTGTAGAATATAAAGTATGCAAAAACAATTGCAATGAAAAAACTAAGAAAAGCCTAAAAAAAATCTGGTTTTAGAAGCAGTGAACCTCTAAACCCAGATCACTGTAATCCAACTGAGAAAGATAACTTTTGCTGAAAATAAGCTCACAAAAACAATTATAAAATATATTAGAGAATTAAAAATAGCGGGGGCAGGGGATATATGGGAAATCTCTTACCACTCAGTGTTGCTGTAAACCTAAAAGTGCTCCAAATAAATAAAGTCTTACTTTAAAAAAAGGACAAATGTCCGTTTCAAAAGGCAAAAATAAAAATTGAGAAACAACAGAAACAAAGTAAACTCAAAGAAAATAGAATGAAAGAAATAATAGATCTGAAAATAATAAAATAGAAAATGAGCATATAATGGTGAAATTTTTTAAATAACACAATAACTAATAGGTAAAGGATAAGGTGCTCAGAATTATGCACCATTAGAATACAAGAAAAAGAAACATGAGAGGTTACAGGACTTAAAATTGTGAATTAGGTACCAGAAAAATAGAACACAAATGTAATGGCTAAGATTTTTCCAGAATTAAGGAAAGCTATTTGTCTTCATATTGAAAAACACACTGAGTCACTAGCAGGATAAATTAAATAAAAAAAGAAACAGCAACTACTATCAGATTCTTTTTTACTATTGCTTTTGCACCACTCTTCGTTCTGGTTTTATTTTTCTCTGATGTTGAATAGCTAGAGGGAAGATTTACTAGTAATATACTCTCATTATATTTGAAATGTATTTATTCTATCTTCACTATAATTGACAGTCTACTTGGATATGGAATTCTAGCTTGACAATTATTTTCTTCAAGACTTTAAATAGATCATTCTATTGTATTTTGGTTCCTATTATTGTGTGTAAAAAGTTGCTGTCAGCAGGACTGTCATTCAACTGCATAAAATTTGTCTATTATTATTAGTGCCTTGCAAGATGCTTCCTTTATTAATCCCTGTGAGAAATTTAAAGATAAATTTAATGTAAAGGAAAATAATACATGAATATAGCAGTGGGATGCAAGGAGCAAAGATGAAAAGAGACATTGACAAGATGTTGGTAAACTTTCATCATTAATAATAGGAAATAGTAATAACTATATATAATTTTTTAAACAAGTGTAAATTAAATACCAAAAACAATATTACAGAAGATTGGAAAAAGACTCAAGGGCAGTTTAAATTTCTTAAAATTGTGGCATGGTTGAAGAAGATAAATATATGAATTAATATTAAATGTAAAAGAAGACCTAAATTAATGCAGACATTTACTCTATAAATATGTGGTTAAAAAAATTCAAATCGTAAATGTTGACTTGGTAAATTTAGTCTATCAATGTAACTCAAATAAATTTTCCAATAAGAATTTATGTGGAATTGACAATTATTTCATAACAAATATTAGATTATATATACATATACATATATATCTTAATATATATAGTGAGATGCCATTTTACACTCATGAATTTGTTAAAAAATAGTTAATTAAGTATAAGCAGGGTTTCTCAACTTGGCATTATTGATCTCTTGGGCTGGATAGTCTTTGTTGTGAGACGTGTCCTGTGTATGTAGTATATATTTAACAGCATCCTTGAAATCTATCCAGAGGTATCAGTAACACCCCTCAGGTGATGACCATCAGAAATCTCCAGATAACGATGACTGTTGTTTTAAAAAAAAAGACAAGAACATAACAAGTATTAATGAGGATGTGGAGAAATTGGAATATTTGTGCATTGCAGGTAGGTTATAAAAAGGTGCAGCCACTTTGAAAAATAGTATGGAGTTTTCTAAAAATTAAACATAGAATTACTAAATAATCTAGTAATTTCACTTCTGACTATATACCCAAAAGAATTGAAAATGGGGACTTGAACAGATATTTGTACACTCATGTTTATAAAAGCATTATTCACGATAGCCAAAATGTGGAATGGATACCCAAATGTGCACTGACAGATGAATGGATAAACAAACATGGTATATTCACACAACAGAATATTATTCAGCTTTAAAAAGGAAGGAGATTTGGATACATGTTACAACATGAAAAACCCTGAAGACATTATGCTAAGTGAAATAAGCCAGGAAAAAAGGACGATTACACTTTGATTCCACTTCTATAAGGTACTTGGAGTAATCAAATTCATAGAGACAGAAAGTAGCATGATGGTTGCTAGGGGCTGGGAAGAGGTGGGAATGGGGAGCTAGTGTTTAATGGGTATAGAGTTTCAGTTTATAGATAAAAAATTTCAGAGATGGATGTTCTCAACAGTGCTAGCTGTATCAAAAAAAAAGTGACAATCTAAATGTTAATCAACATAACAGTTTTTAATATATCCCAGTATATTTATGACATGGAATAAACTATATTCCTGGAAAGAAATCAGAATGCTGCAGATAACAGAAAAAATGGGCACCCCATGGTAAATAACATAGCATTTTAAATGTTATTTACAAACATATGTAGCAAGGATCTGTAGAAATGTAGGTGAAAGACAAATACACATTCTGGAGATTATTTATTTACCTTGGATGGAGTAGGATGGGGAGGGAAGTTAAGGTGGGGATCAGGGAGTATTAGACAGGAAATTTTAAAGCTATTTTTATTATTTTATCATTTAAATTTCAATGGCGGGCACACTGATGCTTGTTATATCATTTTTTATACAAGTCTGTATATCTAAAATATTGCATCATGCACTTAAAAATGACATGAAATAAAAACCATGTGTAAACAAAATCATTTCATCATTCCATAAACTTAATGGACTCTGGTACAGTTTTTACTTTGACACCCATTAACCTCATGAGAAATGATACAGAGCATTGTTTTTGGGCAAAAGCTATTTTATAAGTCTTCTCTCATGTTTTTGAAGTAATATGAGAAAAACTTTCTTTATGAAATAATGTTTCAATATAAAGCAATTCTGTGATTTTAAATATCTCCGTCAAGTTGCATTTGTCAAGGGAGTTAACAATATATTCTTATGATGTCTATTTGGCAAATAATATGCTGTTCCACTGATAGTTAAAAAAATAAAAATAACTTAAATACAAATTTAATAATTTTAAGGGTGAGACTTGCCTACCTATTTATTCATTCAACGTGAGTGGCAATGTGTGCTGTATCTAAAAGGAAGCATTGTAACACCATGTATATTATTAAAGTGTAGAAAATAAGACTGAGTTAGTTGTGGAAGAAGTGTATTTGACTTATAAACTATAGAAAATATTCTGAAGGAGTTTTTTCTATACTATGTGTTGTTAAAATTTGTATCTAAAACCTCAAAAAAAATTGATAGTGAGTGAGAATGGAAGACAGAAACAGTGAAAAGGATATTTCCCCAAGCTCAAAGCCAATAGAAATCCAGGCAGTGATTGTTTTTGACATGCCTGACAGCTCATTATACTATAGTTTCATAGAATACAGTGAATTTAAACTTTGATATCTTGCCATATTTCCCTCATGTTGAAAAATATCAATTTTAAATTTGTCAGCTGAGATGTCTAATGCATTTGGTAGGAAAAGATATCCATTTATTTTTAAATATCTCTTGCTCTAATATTAGATCATAAATTACTTGACAGTTGAAGATGGCAATGCACTTTGCTGATAGAGTTCCTGGCCAGATGAAAAAAAATTTATGGAGTTATACAATCTGAAATACTGAAAAAGAGGTCAAAGTGACTTAGATTCTGAAAGAATGCCATTGTCAGAGTGAAGTCTGTCATCACCTTCACATTATCTGCCAAGACTATTTAACTTTCACTCAAATTTTAACTTTTTGAGTGATTTTGAAAAGTTAGCTACCTTACTAATATTGACCAGCACTAAATGATAAGAAAGCATAACCAAATTATTAACTAGGGGGTGAGCCACTCCCTAAACTTAATGAAAAGCTAAGGCAATTTCTTTATAAATATGGAAATATGTGCCCTGAAAATAAATACATTTCTTCTTGTTAATTTAATTTTTCATTGGGTGAATACAAGAAGATAAAATGATTCATTTTTGTCTGTCATGGGTATAGAAATATCTGGATCTCATCCACAAAAGCAGAAAGAATAAGCAGAGAGATAAGATATACAGGTTTTAAAAATTTATGAGATGAAACTTGTAACTGTGGAGGTGAGTACTGATATAAAGACTTAAATATTGCATATCTTTGTGTGGAAAGGGTTTTGGAATCTATAAGAACCAAAAATGTCCACCAGTTATATACTTGTTGTAACTCAATCACACCTTCTCTGGCCTAAGTTTCAGAGTTTTAGGTCCTCACCTCATTCTATTGAATAACTTTCTAATCAACTAATGAGTTCACATTTCTTTAAACAAACTAAAAGCTTAAAAGTCACCAATTACATATTTTCACCTTGCAAGAATCTACATGAAAATTTACCTGTTTGCCATCATTAGGAAGATTATGTTTAATGAAAATATAATAACATAGACACCATTTATTTAAGTACTGACTGAGGAAAAAATAATCATTACTCATCTTACGTAAATGGACAAGATACCACCCCCCAATGCCCTTAATTTTTTTAAAAAAATTTTAATTGTGGTACAAGACACATAATAAAATTTACCATCTCAATCATGTTAAGTGTACAAGTGCTGTTAAGTACACATTGCGTGCAACTGATTTCCAGACCTCTTTTCATTTTGCAAAACTGAAACCCTATACCCATTAAATATCAACTCTCATTCCTTTCTCCCCAGCCACTGGCAATCACCATAGTACCTTGTCTCTATGAATTTGATTACTCTAAGTTACTACCACATATAAGTGGAATCGAACTATAATTATCATTTTGTGCCTGGCTTATTTCACTTAGCATAATGTCCTCAGTCTCATTCATGTTGTGACATGTCAGAATCTCCTTCCTTTGTAAGGCTGAATAATATTCCATTGTGTATATATATCATATTTTATTTATTCATTCATCTGTTGATGGACACCTGGGTTGTTTCCAACTTTGGGCTATGGTAAATATTGAACATGTTTGTACAAATATCTCTTTGAGACTTTGCTTTTAACTGTTTTGCGTATATACTCAGAAGTGAATCTTAGTGCTGCACCCATCTGCATGCCCAGGAGTGGGGGATGTCCTACAAACCCATAGCCCCTGTTCCCAGCAACACTCCCACTCCAGCACCCCTAGGTCCCAGCACCCTGGTCCCTGAAGCTGGAAACATCCCATCATTGTTGGGCTTGGTGTCTGCAGCCCCTGCACCTTTCAGACCACTGTTTAACGCCTTTGCCTGCACTTGATGGGCTATGGGTAGGCAATAAAGCCACCTGGCTCCCAGAGCTCAGCAGATCTGTCATAGAACAGGTATGGGCGAAGAGATCCCACCTGCCTATGCCGGCAGCAAGACCACGACGGAGCCTGAAGAGAGGTATCATCTTTGCCCTGGCAGAGACAGAGCCGAAAGGTCAAAAGAGACAAACTTTCAGTTATAAGATAAATAGGTTCTGAGGATGTAATGTATAGCATGGTGAAAATACTTTTAAAAAGATATATACACACATATATATGAAATTTTAAAAATAGAATATTTATTTCATTAAAAATCTCAATCATGAATGGTAAAAACTGATAAATTGTACTGAAAAATGAATAAGATTCTGGGTGATAATTATAAAATTATTTTTTCATTAAGAAGTCCTGTCTACTTAGGAGAAAGAGAACAGATTACATATCCCAGTTATGTAAGAAGTTATGTGAGAAAAACCTAACTGCCACCACACGTACAATTTAATCTAGTGATCTTTCTCTTTCTTTCTCCTTCTTCCTTCCTTCCTTCCTTCCTTCCTTCCTTCCTTCCTTCCTTCCTTCCTTCCTTCCTTCCTTCCTTTCTTTCTTTCTTTCGTGCATTTTAGCTCCCAGTTTAGATTGGGGGAAAAGGAAATGTATGTATGTATGTACCCTGCTATTCAGCTACTATCAATAAGAACTCAGCTAGACTTTATGAGTTAATTTTACTTTTCTTGAACCTTCCTTAGATAGAATCACAGCCAAGAAGTAAAATGGTTTCAGAATCCTAGGCTCTATACCACATTTACATATCACTTTACTCATCTCTATCCTTCATGTTACTTACTGATTATTTTCCCAGAGGTTAAGCATTTTTTGCCCTCTGATCCACACGGTGGATTCAACTTGTCATAGACCCCAAAATGACTTGTCCAGCCACATGAGAGGTGTGCCATCTCTCACTTCCTCTCTGTCACAATTACAAAACTCTGGAAAAGGAACCCTAATTATTCTTGTTCTAGTAATTTACATGTCACTGGACCTGGAATTTATGAATGGTAGTGATATGAGGTAAAATAGGTATTAGAAAGTAGTGATCCACACCTTTGAAATTTGAGAACTATTGAAAGGAGATACGAGATTATTTATACTTTAAACATAAAATTCTTAATATCTAGGAGCTCTTAATATCTAGGAATTGTAGGAAAGAAAATACGTTTTTTAAAGTTCACCATTTTCAATAATATTGCAATCCTGTGGCAGTGAAGAAGCAAACTTATAAATAAATGTCTTGTAATGCAAAATGTAATTTCCAACAGAAGAATGAATGTTGGAACCCTTGGGTGGCCACTCATATGCTCAGAACTTCTGCCATACTCTTTCAAAAGCGGGGTAGTACATTTGAAAAAATAAATAAATAAATAAAAATATAAAGAATGAGGTCAATCTGCAGATTAGCACAGATCTGAGAACTTCTGAGTTTGAACTGCCTATTTTCTTGGCAATTTTCTAGTTTCCAATATTGTGTTTTTCTCAAGCTAGTTAGACTTGATTTCGCTTAATCACAAGCAAAATAAGTTTTGACTAACACAAAACTATAAAGATAAAGTGGGCATTTGTCAAAGGGACTGAAGATTAGAAATATCTGATACCTACTTGGGTGACAAATTTTCTTAACAGAATACTTGTCTTTAAATATTAATAACCGAAAGCACTGGTACAATGTATTGATACTTAGAGATAAAGAGAATAGAATAACCAATTCACAGTAAAAAGAAAACAAAATTTAACTTTACCTATTTACATGGTCAAGTAAATATTTACATTATTTTATAATTATTAAGAACTTAGCTACTGCCTTTGAGGAATGTCAGTATACTCTCTGATTAACATTTTTCTTTTATTTACATTTTAATGAGACTTGAAATGTTAAGAAAGAATGGGGTTTGGTAATTACCAAAATGAGTGCTTGAAACAACAGTAAACTTTGTCAGATATATTAATGTTAGTTGTTCATTATGGTATAGTAATGACAGGAATAGTTAATCTTCAGCAAATAAACTGAAAATAAATATTTGCTTCATCATGCTGCGACGCACATTCTAAATGATAAATGATTGGCTGAACATCTATGAATACTGACATTTTAAGTGAAACTCTTTATAAGAATGAAATGCACAGGAAAGGGCTATACCAAAATATTTGTCTATTAATATTTAGAAAATTGATAAACTTTTAATGTATTAACTCATTTAATATTAAACATAAAGCACCCTTTGATAAGTTTTTCTTATCTATGCCTCTATCAGTCAGTTTCATCAGAGAAACAAAACGGGTAGGATATTATATACATACAGTTGACTTTTGAACAACATGGGGTGGGTTAGGGTAACCCACCATCCACTCGGTGGAAAATCCACTTAAAACTTTACAGTTAGCCCTCCAAATCTGCAGTTGGAATGGAATCTGCAGATTCAACCCACCATAGATCATCCAATACCATAGTAAGTATTTATTTGAAAAAAACCTGTGTTTAAATGGATCTGTGTTGTTCAAGGGTCATATATATATATACATATATTCATATATTTTTTATTCAGGGAAGACTGAATAAGTGAGCATATCACTTTTTATTACACTTTGTACCAATGCTGATATTAAGTGTATGCATGTAAGTGAAAATTGTTTTAAAGTAAAACAATTTAAATTAAAATGAAGGGTGTTCTTATTATTTAATGATGATTTGTGAGACTTTATGCTGTGCAACAAATTTCCCAAATTTGAGAAAATACATGGATATACAAATCTAAGAATTTCAGCACAATCCAAGTAGGACAAACCCAAAAAGACCTACAGAGAGACACATTATAATCAAACTGTTGAATGCCAAACATGAAAGGAGAATTCTTGAAAGCTGCAAGAGAAAAGTGACTTGTTAAATACAAAGGATCCTCAGTAAGATTATCAATGGATTTCTCAGCAGTATCCTTGCAGGCCAGAAGTCAGTGGGTGATATATATATATTTTTTTAATTAAAAAAAATTTTTTAACATCTTTATTGGAGTATGTATATGTATAGGTGATATATTTTAAATGCTGAAAGAAAAAAAACTGTCAATCAAGGATTCTAAATCTAATAAAACTGTCCTTCATAAGTGAGGAAGAAATTAGGACATTTCTTAATAAACAAAAGCTAAGGAAGTTCAGTACCACTAGACCTGCCCGATAACAAATACTAAAGGGAGTTCTTCAAGTTGAACTGAAAGAATGCTATACAGTAATTCAAGACCATGCAAAGATATAAAGTTCTCCAGTAAAAAAAAAAATGTAAATACATGGACAAATATCAAAGAAGTATTATTATAATTTTGATGTGCTCCACTTTTTATTACTCTAAAGGATTTAAAAAGCAAAACCATAAAAATAATTATAAATCAATATTAATGAATACACACTATGAAAAGATATAATTTGTGGCATTAGTACTACAAAGGGGGAGGAAGGGCTGTAAAGGAATAGAACTTTGCATGTGATTGAAGTTAAGCTGGTATCAGTTTAAAATACATTGTTATAACTTTAGAATATTATATGTAGGCACTAATGATAACCACAAAGAAAATATCTATAGAATATACACAAAAGGAATGAGAATAGAATCATGACATGTCACCACAAAAAATCAACTAAACACAAAGATAGCGAGGGAGGAAATGGGGGGCAAAAAGCTCTAAGACACAGAAAATTAATGACAAAATGACAATAGTAAGTTCTTACCTATCAGTAGTTACTTCAAATGGATTAAAATTCTGAATTATTACTTATTACTGTAAATGGTTTAACCTCCTGAATCGAAAGACATAGATTGGGAGAATGGATTACAAAAATAGTGTCCAACTATTTGATGTGTATAAGAGACTCACTTTGGTTCTAAGGACAGCATAGGTTGAAAGATAGAAAAGAGATATTTCATGTAAAGAGTAACCAAAAGTGAGCAGATACTGTGGATCCAGAAAGGGAAAGACCGCAGAGGCTTCCAGAACGGCCCTTGCACAAGTAAACGGAGAGTAAATTTCTTTGTAAATTCAGATCATTATCTGGAGTGGCCAAGGCTGATGTCTGAGGTTAAGCAGAAGTGCTAGATTGATTATAAAAGGTAAGCTGAAAATATGGCAGCTGTGGTGATAGCATGAATACTGCTGGCCATGGTAACAACCCTGACCTCTTTGGACACATGAGACAAGGGACAGTTGCACAACCTAAAAGACCAATTGCAAGATGAAAAGGATTAAAAATAAATGCTATTATGACTGACACTTTGAGAGCTTTCATTGATAAGAATGTACAATGGGAATATGAAGCTCACACTAATAAGGGCTGGCTATAAACACAAGAGACATTTAGTCCTTAGAAGCCAAATAAAACTCAGAGAGTGGGTATATGAGTAAGAAAGCCACAACACACAGAGGAAAATTATAAGTCTTTCAAATTTAGAGAGCCACCAATTTTGCTCAAATACGTGTTTCAAGTAAAATAAAATATATAATTATAAAAAAAATGTTTCTTTTAAATTTCAGGTGATGTTACACATCATGCAATTTACAGAGTTACTTCACTTAAGACCTTGAAGTAATTAGAGAATAAATGTCGGATATCTAAAATATTCCTAAGGAGTACAAGATTCATAAAAATACAGAGAACAAATGTACTGAATTACATGCAATAGTTTTTTTTCTTATTTCTTCACTGCATATAAAATGCTTTGATCTTCATATAATTCTGATTAAAATAACAAAATCAATATAACATATGCATTGTATTTGGCTAATAAAGTCAGTTTGGTTTAAAGCTAAAATATAAAACTTAGGTATTAACATTAACATGGTGTATTATGATTACATATGTGTTTAAATACATACATACAATGGTACACTGATATCAGTAAACAAAGTACAAGTAAAATGTGGGATAACAGATAATGCATAAGAATATAAAACTCATCCTGAACTATGATCTACTCTCCAAATGGCGGAACACATAATTACCCATTCTTGTCTCTGTATTCTACTCAGGTAATACAAGTTTTATTCCCTTACCTGTATATCTACTTTCAGTTCTCAGATCTCTTAATTTCTGCTTTTTTGCTTCTTCTTACCATGAATATAGGTTTCCTCAAATCATAAAACAAGAACTCATCACTTTGGGAGAACTAAACATTTTAATGGCTATTATGCTACTTTCCGCCATGCTTACTTTTAATGTATTAATATTATGACTCTGGTTAAGGAATTATCCAAGGGTATAATAATTCCTTATACACTGGAACCAAGTCTTCCCTCAGTTGAATGGCATTTGTTTTTTTTATTTTCAAGTTATTTTCCCCCCAAGGTCAGAAAATCTTAACATGTCAATACAAATAAAGATTTTTTCTAAATTTCAGTGATGATGCAAACTATGTGAATTGCAATCAATCACAGATTTTTAAATTTGGAAGAATAAACTCCTGAGGTTTCCTCTCCAAACAAACTTTATTAGATGCTACCCATATAGCTGATATTCAGCATTCAAAGTGTACTCCTCACTTTATAAAAGGAAGGATGATGGAAATAAATAGGTATTTTTGGTGTGCCCATATGTTTTACATTAACTCAAAAGTATTGTAAGCTTGCCTGTTTTTTGGACATCCAATGTGGGAAGTCTCTCAAATCGAAGAGACAAGATCAATATTTTCTAAACTAATTTTGTATAGGTTAAGTATTATTTAGACTGTGTTTCAGTGATTTCATCCCTCCTTTTTTTTTGGATGTATGGTGACATACAAATTATTTAAGTGTAAATAAATGATTATAATAAAAATGCTTATAAAATATTTAATTGCTAATCTAAAATATCTGTCTTGGAGTGATAACTGTTGCTCAAACCCTTTAGGATGTAATGAAACACCCTAGAGATCTGCTAATTCTTTCAAGTCTATAATACAGTCTTACATCAAAATTTTTGTCTTTAAAAGTAATTACAGATATGTTCGTATATTTACCCCCAATAGAGGATTCCACTCTATGTCATTCAGATATTGTGACTGTAATAAAACAACACAATCTATCCATTATTTCATCAGTAGGCAGTTTCTGTTCTCCACTCACCTTGCCTGAGTCTCCCTGCAATACACTAGAGGCCAATTATTAATTCCTCTGAAAGAAACATCTAACGAATACAGCCTTAGAACTTCAAAATAAAGAGCGGTGCCATGGCTTCTAAGAATCAAGATCTCCAGCACTCTATCTGTACAAAAGAGGATGAATTCTTGATGGGCAGACTAGAAACCCAGAAGCAGCAAAACAAACATATGGCTTTGAGTGGTAGCCAGCTGACCCCAAACTGTCAGACAAGAATTAATGACAGAAAACTGAGTCAGAGGTATCAGAAATTGTTTACTTTGTTTTCCTTGGCTTGTTTAGGATCCTTTTTAAAATATATATTAAATGTTTTATATCATGAAGTCTTATTTTTTTCTGGTTTTATTTATAACTCTCAATTTAACAGGATAGTTGAAATAGATTGTTCTTTTAATAATCCTCACTCTGTTTACTTGCTCTTTTTGCTGCTGTGCTCTACAAATGTACTTCAAAAGTTTACTCCTGGAGAGATGATAGAAAACAAAATGAGTTGTACCAATTTCAAGCTATAGCAAACAGAAGATTCAAGCCCAGAAAGCAACAGAAATTACATAGGATTTACCTGTAACAAAAATAAAATTTAATGAACTACTTGGAAGACCTAGCAAGATTTGGCAAAAATTCCAAAATTATTTACCCAATATAATGAGACTACATCTTTACTGTGCTAGGGGTGGACCAGAGAGGCCACCATAGTTTGATTACAAAGTCATAAATGAGAAGACCAGTTATAAATAACCAGTGTTATTGGTCCTAAAGTTAGCCATATATGTATTACTAATTATGGACTACCTCAGACATTAGAAGATGAGCGTTACTATATCTTTATAAGCCTTCTATTCTTATTCCAGTGAAAGTAGCCACAGATGTACCCTGTTGGTTATGACTGATTACTTGCCCAGCCCCCCTTCCTCCTGCATTTCAGGGTTTTATGCATAAAGGCTCAGTACGTTGATTTTTAAAAAACATTCTCTTCTCCTGCATGGTTATTAGCTGTTGTATTAAACATTTATATGCTTTTGTGAAATTGCTGTGCATTGCTGAAACAGGAAGTGTCAAATGGTAAAGAGTGGCCATATTACATACATATTTAAGACTTTTCTAATATAATAAATTCATCATTTCCTAATACTGTGCTTGCCATAGGCACCAAAAGTTAATGAACCGCATTAATACACTTAGATTGAGCATTGATATTTATATCCATGTTCTCAACACCTAGTAGAAAATGACAAAAGACTTACTTTTTCCAAAAAACTAATGCTATAAATGCTTGGCTATATTTTCAATACACAGATCAATAATCATTTTGGATAGATTTGCATTATAAGTTGCATGTATCTCTTTTTTTTTTTTTAATTAATTAATTAATTTTTTTTTTTTTTTTAATTTTATGGCTGTGTTGGGTCTTCGTTTCTATGCGAGGGCTTTCTCTAGTTGTGGCAAGCGGGGGCCACTCTTCATCACGGTGCACGGGCCTCTCACTATCGCGGCCTCTCTTTGTTGCAGAGCACAGGCTCCAGATGTGCAGGCTCAGTAATTGTGGCTCACGGGCCCAGTTGCTCCGCGGCATGTGGGATCTTCCCAGACCAGGGCTCGAACCCGTGTCCCCTGCATTGGCAGGCAGATTCTCAACCACTGAGCCACCAGGGAAGCCCCAACATGTATCTCTTATAATGCAGTAAATGTGCAGTTTTTCATGGATTTGCAATTTGAAAATATTTCGAAGATAAAACATTTTAAACTAAATACACCATTTTTCGTCTTAGAAACACATTATTTCTATTGAAAAACAATTAATTTAAAGTTTTAGTTCATTTCTCAGTTCATTTTTTAAAAATATCCTTTACGGTTCTTACACTTGTTTGCCTAATAAGACATTTAGTTTGAATTTCTTTGTAAAGACGTGTTTTCATGTAAACACACACAAAATGTTCTTTCCTTCAAAAATTGTGTGATGTTTTCTACTTTTTTTTAATTTAAGAAAAACCTATTGGTGAAATGTCATATTTCTAATTTTTATAAAGATATGGACCCAATGAAATTTTATTTTAACTTTACTATAGAAAATAGGATGCAGTTGTGGTAGTAAATATTATTGGATACTCTGACTTAAATTTAGGTGCATGATAAAGATTGTCACAAATGATGAAAAAGTAGAGGGTATGGCCATTTATCGCTTGGGTTACATTGATTCTTAACTTTCAGTGGTAGTTCAGACATACTGTTACCAGATAAATCACTTTTTACAAGAGCATTATAATTTTGTTTTATATGGCATGAACCAATTTTATCTTAAAATTAATTATTAATTACTTAATTAAAAATATTGAGCCAAACACAACTTCAGGGTCAATATGGTCCATATTCCATCACTTTACAATCAGTTTACAATCCAGATTTCTAATCTGAATGGTGTTCATATATTGTTCCCTCTTAAGTTAGCAATTTTATATATGATCTTTTGGTTTCTTATTATGAAAATTAATAGTTGAAATGATGTTAGTTTTGAATCAATTATTTTTATTTATATTCAGTCAAAATTGTATTTACTTTTACTCCTATTACTTGTTTATTGTTTTGATTCTGACTACTACAAAAATCTCATTAATTAGATCAAAATGTACTATGAAAAACCAAGTTTTCTTTAATTATTCCCAGTTAAGGTAATTAACAACAATTGCATAAAAACTTTGTTTTCTTTTCACAAAATTGCTGTTATTAGTTCAATTGTCCCTCAGAATTTCACTTTAAGCAACAACAACAAAAAAATTAAGATGCAGTGAATTATAGTTCCTAGACTATACTCACATTTTCTTGAGTTTTATTTTAAGAAACTTAGAAAGATAACATCCTTACATTTTTTGAAAATTTTTATAAGAGAAAACACATCAATTTTTAAAGACAAATGTTATGTACTAAATTTTTTATAATTTTCATTGGTTCATGATGCATTTTTTCTTTTTCAAATTTTGCATCAATTAATATATTAGTATTTGTTCTTTTATATATGCCTTTAGGGGTTATATATTATAAAAACATGATCTGGTTGAAGGAATGATAAAATATTAAAATTACATTTTAGAGCTTAATGTAATTTATCCCTTAGGCTGTCCATACTTCTTAATGCCTAAAAAACAAAAATTAATTTGGTTTTAGCATTGATTTGATACACTATACAGCTGGTTATATTCTCATAATTATGTATGTGTTTTTCATCATGTTTTGTTTGGTTAAAGGCTTTTCTCAAGCACTCTCTTTGTAAGACACACACAGGTGATACAGTTTTTGAATTATTGTCTACTTTTAAACACTTTACTTTCTACTTGATAGAAGAATGCTAATTTAGATGGGCATAGGATTCCTGACAACTGTGCTTTATTTTCATAAACTTTTCCTAACTTTTATACAGCAGTTGAGAATTCCAGTGGCAGCCTAATTCATTATCCTCTGAAGTTAGTTTGTTGTTTCATCCTAGAAATTGAAATTTTTTTCTTCTAATGAGTGGATTACTGTGCCCCCCTACCCCCCACCCCAATCAGTCTGGTTCAGTTTTGTTTCAGTGTACAAGCTGGCATCTTTCTTCAGTTTGGGAAAATCTTCCATTATGTACTTAATTACTGTTCTTTTATATTAACCATTTCTTTTCCTGTTTCTGAAACATCAGTTACTCCTATGTCAGATGTTCTGGATATATTCACTAAATCTTTAATCATTTTCCTCATTCTTTCTTTTTTTATGTCATTTTACTCTGTTTTGAGATATTCCTTTCCCTCAAAGTTCAAGGTTACTAACTCAGAACTCAAGGGTGTTTATCTATTGAATGAATTAATTAGGAAATATTAGTAATTAGGTCTAGGAAATAATTTATGATATACAATTGATTCTCATTAAGCTTTTGATTATTTACTACTCTTGTTGCCATCTTTCTTCTCCAGCAGTTCTAATTTGCCATGTTTCTTTTTTGCTGTTGTTCTTATGAATTTTTCTTTTTCTAGGTTCTGTGCACTTTAGAAGGATGCTCATTTTTATTTGTCAACTCATTTTGGCTCATATATGAGTGTTGAAATGCACAAGAAAAAAAATAGTAAAAGGAATTGAAAACATATATAGCTCTTAACTCCAATTGTTCATACTATATAAGCAGGCAGATTGCAAATCTTCTGGTTAAGACATTCAATTCCCTGCCAACTCAGAATCTTCTAACGTTAGGGAAGACAGCTATCTTAGGGTTAAAATCCCACGGGAAAAGAGATAAATTAAAATTGCAAAATCCTCACCATCTCCCCATCCTCTCAAAATAAACTAATATAAATAAAATTGTATTTTATATTAATTTGCATCCATATCACAGAATTAATATTTATACATTCACATAGTCAATAGACTGACTATGTATTAAATATGGAAAACTGCACCTCGTATATTTAAACAAGAATTTTATTTTCAATATTTCCTATATTAAAATTAGTTAATTGTGAAAAATCCCTTTTTTGTGGATGTCATCAAATCTGGATGTTTTTATTACAAGAAGATCATATATGTGTGTGTACATATATATGCCTTCTACATTATCTTTAAGAAAAATTCATTAGTTTTATTATGATTTTCTTTTCCCTAAATAAAAGCAAAAAAATTTCAAAGTTAACTTCCATAAAATTAGTTACCACTGAAAAATTCTTGTTGAATGGAGAGTAAAAAAGGACAATTTAACCTTATATTGACATCTGTTGAAACTTTGCTTGGATGGTGTTCATCAAAGACTAGAATATTCAGTATTAGGTAGAGATTTAAATATAACCTTCACATTCTGCTGATAATCTAGCTGTATAATGCAAGTTTTCCATATATTACCTTGCTTTCTAGGAATTCTTTGGGAACTACATAAAATTTTCGAAGTTCAGAAGAACTCATGCTTAATTAATTAGTTTTCGAAAGCCACTTTCAGGGCTTCAGTACTAGAGAATGGGCAGCAGAATCATTATCAGTAGATTACACTGTTAACATACCAGTTGAATAGGAGATGTTTTAGACTTAAATTAAGCATTTTCTCACACACACACACACACACAACAATAATATTAACTGGATGTGATGAGGTAGATGAGGACAAGTTCCCATAGTCTCTGCCTACCAAAAGAGCTTCAAAATTAACAAGTCCAACAACAACTTAAGTATTAACATAAAAATTATTGTTTTTATATTTTCCAAATCAAAGCTTGAAAAGTATCCTTTAATTCTGTCAAATAATAAGTAAAAATTATTTTTGGAACTATATCTTAACAGAGTAGATTATTATTCAATGCTCAGCTTCATCCATTTTAGAAATAGTTTGTATAATTGGAAATGTTTTGTACAATTGTGTTCTGGAAATTTCAATGTAAGCATTAATTTATAATTGTATGTATATAATATATATTATTTTACTGTATATAAAAATATCATATACATATCACAATGTAAGGCAAATTATTTTTTTCTCTTAGTTCAAGATGGTGGATGCAGCATAGATATATTTACTTCCCCTTCCCCAATGATATGATTAAAATAATTAGAACAAATTGTACACACACACACACACATATATAAAAGAGAGAAAATCTCAAAAGACATATATTTAAATCTTCCTCTTATTGTGCATTAGGGTTGTCTTTCTTAAATGTATATGCAGTCACAGCACTATTCTGACCAGTTGACCTTAAAGGCAATTACCTGACGGGCCATTTAAGCTTTTTATTTGACACGCAGGGCCATTTCTCACTGCTTTACCCAAAGATTTGATTCCCAAATACGTGTTTGAGATATACAGATTCGCTTGTAGTTATTAATTATGCCATAATATTTTACTTATCTTTGCCTTTTCTCATGTTATTTCCCATTATATGTAACTCACTCTACCTTATTATTCAAGTTGGCAAAGTCTGACTTATTGTGTAGGAGAGTCAGATCCAAGTTTAAAGCAATAAAACAACCCATCCTAGAATGCTTCATAGATCATTACATGGGAGATAATAATTGGATTCTTTATGAATGTCTGGTGGAGCTAGAGGATGTGAGCACAGAGAAATATTCTTGTAAAACTCTCATTTCTGAGAAAACCTGAGCCCTCTGCTGCTGAATATATCAACAGGTTTTAGGGAGGTTATTAATGAAGATGTTATAAAGGTTGGCATATTTTAGTGCATATTTTCTGTATGAAAATATAGTTTTCATTCTATAGGATGCTAACAAAGACATCCCTTTAGTTTCAACAGAATGCATTTCAATTATCATTTTTCAGGAATGTAAAAATAGAGAAATATTTTAAAACAGGTTTAATTTTCAGAGAGCTAAGAGAATTACTTAGCTACAATTTATGTTTCTATCTTTCCCTCTTAATATTATAGCATGCATACATGATTATCAAAGCGTATCAGAAATAGAATAGACAAAGAAAAGTATAAAAAGTAATATTCCTATTCCTATTTTCAGATTACAAATATTTCTGAGTCTGAATTACTGGAAGTTATTGATTCTTAGTCCATAATTTCAATGATCTCTTTGTTTCTTCTTCAAAACAACTTACTTTTTAGCTTTCACAACCTCTTCATTTGGGGCAGATAAATTAGTTTGAAAATTCCACAGCTACACCATTTCCTCAGCAATCAAGTTCCTTTTTAGTTATCAAAAGGAGGTCTATACTTGACCTTCTCAACATAGTCTCAAATTATTATTCAGATGCAATGATAAAGATTGGAAGATATGGCCACAACTCTGAGTCTAAAAATTAGAATGACTTTGAAACAATTGGATCAGACTACCTGTTACCAGAATTTTGTGAAATTTTGTTTCTAGAGAAGGAATCAGAGTTGAAGTTAAAGCCAGCAACAGAAATTATACAAGCAGATTTTTTTCCAATATGGAAGCTAGAAATGTATCCTGGAAGATGTGAAATGTGCTATGAGAGCTAGATACAATCAAGCAGTTATAAACACTATTGATCTTGTATTGGGTTGGCCAAAAAGTTCGCTTCGGCTTTTCCTTAAGATGTTATGAAAAACCCAAACAAACTTTTTGGCCAACCCAATATACTCTAAAGGGTCATTTAAATTCTAATCTTGGTAAACCTACACAGGACAAAGAAAAAACGGGAATTTGAATCTTGTAGTTTACAGAAAGCCAGAATGTTAATGAAACTGTTTCCTAAGCCATTTGGACAAATTTAGGGAGCTGAAATTTACATATATCTTACTCTTTGCAGCGTCATTCCACATATGGAGAAATAGAGAGAACCACTTTCTCCTAATATGATCAGGTGACTCTCAAGGCCAGCTAAGGAAATGGGTTGTAGACTACACGATAGATCTTCTAATCTAGCAAGCTAAGCACAAAATGGGGCCACTGTAGTGTTTCAACCACATAATCTCTGTCATTTTCAAGAACATATAAAAAGAGTAAACTTAAAACTTGAGGTATTGAAGGTAACTTTGCCCTTGCTTTAGTTGTCTAGTGCAGTTTCTAGAACAAATAATATATTTGTCTTGGAAAGGAAAGAAATTAAATGCAAATGCTATTGGTCTTATAAAAATCAATTCTTCCTCATGATGAATGGTTTATAAGAAGAGAAAAAGACAGCCTCAATAACTGTAATGCATGCCTGGAGAAAATTCGAAGATTTTTATACTTTTTAATAAGTAAGTGTAAAGTTCATAAAATATAATTAGGATTGAAAACCATATTTTATTTAAAAAACTCAGTTCTCAATGGCTGTCTGATATAAGGAATTTTTGCAGATCAGTTATATCAATTGTAAATTAAACGAACTAAAATAACTTCAAAAAGAAAAATATGAATAAACTCTTGATATTATACAGTTTAAAAGTATAGTTAATTCATTTCATTGTAATATGTGTGATGTGATGTGGGGTAAGATTAATGATAACAAGTATTCATAGGGCCTATAATTTATATCACATGCACATGAGATTAGTTCATAATTTGAGGGTGTTGATAGATGACATAATTTCAAATTTCATAGTTGACATAATTTGATCTGGAAACACTGACCTGTGGGAAAAACAACTGGACCAGTATTATTAAAGCTCAAGGGTCCCATCTTTCGATTCCCATACTTCTAAAGATTATTCCGGTTTAACCTAGCTATTTTCCCCCTTCACTCTTTTTTTTTTTTAGCATCTTTATTGGAGTATAATTGCTTTACAATGCTGTGTGAGTTTCTGCTGTATAACAAAGTGAATCAGCTATATGTATACATATATCTCTGTAGCCGCTTCCTCTTGAGTCTCCCTCTACCCTCCTTATCCCACCCCTCTAGGTGGTCACAAAGCACCAAGCTGATCTTCCTGTGTGATGCAGCTGCTTCCCACTAGCTGTCTATTTTACATTTGGTAGTGTATATATGTCAATGCTAGTCTCTCACTTCGTCCCAGCTTACCCTTCCCCCAACCCGTGTCCTCAATCAAGTCCATTCCCTATATCTGTGTCTTTATTCCTGTCCTTCCCCTAGGTTCATCAGAACCATTTTTTTTCTGACTCCATATATATGTGTTAGCATATGGTATTTGTCTTTCTCCTTCTGACTTACTTCACTCTGTATGACAGACTCTAGGTCCATCCACCTCACTACAAATAACTCAATTTCGTTTCTTTTTATGGCTGAGTAATACTCCATTGTATATATGTGCCACATCTTCCTTATCCATTCATCTGTTGATGGACACTTAGGTTGCTTCCTTGTCCTGGCTATTGTAAATAGTGCTGCAATGAATGTTGTGGTACATGACACTTTTTGAATTATGGTTTTCTCAGGGTATACGCCCAGTAGTGGGATTACTGGGTCGTATGGTAGTTCTATTTTTAGGTTTTCAAGGAACTTCCATACTGTTAGCCACAGTGGCCATATCAATTTACATTCCCACCAACAGTGCAAGAGGGTTCCCTATTCTTCACCTCTCTCCAGCATTTATTGTTGGTAGATTTTTTGATGATGGTCATTCTGACTGGTGTGAGGTAATACCTTATTGTAGTTTTGATTTGCATTTCTCTAATGATCAGTGATGTTGAGCATCCTTTCATGTGTTTTTTGACAATATGTATATCTTCTTTGGAGAAATGTCTATTTAGGTCTTCTGCCCATTTTTGTATTGGGCTGTTTGTTTTTTTGATATTGAGCTGCATGAGCTGCTTGTAAATTTTGGAGATTAATCCTTTGTCAGTTGCTTCATTTGAAAATACTTTCTCCCATTCTGAGGGTTGTCTTTTCCTCTTGTTTATGGTTTCCTTTGGTGTGCAAAAGTTTTTAAGTTTCGTTAGGTCCCATTTGTTTATTTTTGTTTTAATTTCCATTTTTCCAGGAGGTGGATCAAAAAGGATCTTGCTGTGATTTATGTCATAGAGTGTTCTGCCTATGTTTTCCTCTAAGAGTTTTACAGGGTCTGACCTTACATTTAGGTCTTTAAACCAGTTTGAGTTTATTTTTGTGTATGGTGTTAGGGACTGTTCTAATTTCATTCTTTTACATGTAGCTGTCCAGTTTTCCCAGCACCACTTATTGAAGAGGCTGTCTTTTCTCCATTGTATATTCTTGCCTCATTTATCAAAGATAAGGTGACCATAGGTGCGTGGGCTTACTTCTAGGCTTTCTACCCTGTTCCAATTGATCTATATTTCTGTTTTTGTGCTAGTACCATACTGTCTTGATTACTGTAGCTTTGTAGTATAGTCTGAAGTCAGAGAGCCTGATTCCTCCAGTCCGTTTTTCTTTCTTAAGATTGCTTTGGCTATTCGGTGTCTTTTGTGTTTCCATACAAATTGTGAAATATTTTGTTCTAGTTCTGTGAAAAATGCCATTGGTAGTTTGATAGAGATTGCATTGAATCCGTAGATTGCTTTGGGTAGTATAGTCATTTTCACAGTGTTGATTCTTCCAATCCAAGAGCTTGGTATATCTGTCCATCTGTTTGTATCATCTTTAATTTCTTTCATCGTGTCTTATAGTTTTCTGCAAACAGGTCTTTTGTCTCCTTAGGTAGGTTTTTTCCTAGGTATTTTATTCTTTTAGTTGCAGTGGTAAATGGGAGTGTTTCCTTAATTTCTCTTTCAGATTTTTCATCTTTAGTGTATAGGAATGCAAGAGATTTCCGTGCATTAATTTTGTATCCTGCTACTTTACCAAATTCATTGATTAGCTCTAGTAGTTTTCTGGTAGTATTGTTAGGATTCTCTATGTATAGTATCATGTCATCTGCAAACAGTGACAGCTTTACTTCTTTTTTTCTGATTTGGATTCCTTTTATTTCTTTTCCTTCTCTGATTGCTGTTGCTAAAACTTCCAAAACTATGTTGAATAATAGTGGTGAGAATGGGCATCCTTGTCTTGTACCTGATTTTAGAGGAAATGGTTTCAGTTTTTCACCAATTAGGACAATATTGACTGTGGGTTTTTCATATATGGCCTTTATTATGTTGAAGTAAGTTCCCTCTATGCCTACTTTCTGGAGAGTTTTTATTATCATAAATGGGTGTTGAAAGTTTTTTCTGCATCTATTGAGATTATCATAAGGTTTTTGTCCTTCACTTTGTTAATATGGTGTATCACATTGATTGATTTGCATATATTGAAGAATCCTTGCATTCCTGGGATAAACCCCACTAGACCAAGGTGTATGATGCTTTTAAAGTGCTGTTGGATTCTGTTTGCTAGTATTTTGTTGAGGATTTTTGCATCTATGTTCATCAGTGATACTGGCCTGTAGTTTTCTTTCTTTGTGACATCTTTGTCTGGTTTTGGCATCAGGGTGATGGTGGCTTTGTAGAATGAGATTGGGAGTGTTCCTCCCTCTGCTATATTTTGGAAGAGTTTAAGAAGGATAGGTGTTAGCTCTTCTGTAAATGTTTGATAAAATTCGCCTGTGAAGCCATCTGTTCCTGAGCTTTTGTATGCTGGAAGATTTTTAATCACAGTTTCAATTTCAGCGCTTGTGATTGGTCTGTTTATATTTTCTATTTCTTCCTGGTTCAGTCTTGGAAGGTTGTGCTTTTCTAAGAATTTTTCCATTTCTTCCAGGTTGTCCATATATTGGTATATAGTTGCTTGTAGTAATCTCTCATGATCCTTTATTTTTCTGCAGTGTCAGTTGTTACTTCTCCTTTTTCATTTCTAATTCTATTGATTTGAGTCTTCTCCCTTTTCTTCTTGATGAGTCTACCTAGTGGTTTATCAAATTTGTTTATCTTCTCAAAGAAACAGCTTTTAGTTTTATTGATCTTTGCTCTTTTTTCCTTCATTTCTTTTTCATTTATTTCTGATCTGATCTTCATGATTTCCTTCCTTCTGCTAACCTTGTGGGGTTTTTTGTTCTTTTTTCTCTAATTGCTTTAAGTATAAGTTTAGGTTGTTTATTTGAGACTTTTCTTGTTTCTTGTGGTAGGATTGTATTGCTATAAAATTCCCTCTTAGAACTGTTTTTGCTGCATACCATCGGTTTTGGGTCATAGTATTTTCACTGTCATTTGTTTCTAGGTATTTTTTGATTTCCTCTTTGATTTCTTCAGTGATCTCTTGGTTATTTAGTAGCATATTGTTTATCCTCCATGTGTTTGTATTTCTTAGTTTTTTTCCTGTAATTAATATGTAGTTGCATAGCATTGTGTCAGAAAAGATAGTTGATACTATTTCAATTTTTTAAATTTACAAGGCTTGATTTGTGACCCAAGATGTGATCTATCCTGGAGAATGTTCCATGAGCACTTGAGAAGAAAGTGTATTCTGTTGCTTTTGGATGGAATGTCCTATAAGTATCAATTAAGTCCATTTTGTTTAATGTGTCATTTAAGGCTTGTGTTTCCTTATTTTTTTTCCTTTTGGATGATCTGTTCATTGGTGAAAGTGGGGTGTTAAAATCCCCTACTATGATTGTGTTACTGTTGATTTCCTCTTTTATGGCTGTTAGCATTTGCCTTATATATTGAAGTGCTCCTATGTTGGGTGCATAAATATTTACCATTGTTATATCTTCTCCTTGGGTTGATCCTTTGATCATTATGTAGTGTTCTTCTTTGTCTCTTGTAATGGCCTTTATTTTAAAGTCTATTTTGTGTAAAATGAGAATTGTTACTCCAGCTTTCTTTTTTTTTTTAATTTTTATTTATTTATTTATTTATTTATGGCTGGCTTGGGTCTTCGTTTCTGTGCGAGGGCTTTCTCTAGTTGTGGCAAGTGGGGGCCATTCTTCATCGCATTGATTATCTGATTATCGCGGGCTGTCTTGTTGCGGAGCACAGTCTCCAGACGCACAGGCTCGGTAATTGTGGCTCACAGGCCTAGTTGCTCCACGGCATGTGGGATCTTCCCAGACCAGGGCTCGAACCCGTGTCCCCTGCATTGGCAGGCAGATTCTCAACCACTGCGCCACCAGGGGAGCCCTCCAGCTCTCTTTTGATTTCCATTTGCATGGAAAATCTTTTTCCATCCCCTCACTTTTAGTCTGTATGTGTCACTATATCTGAAGTGGGTCTCTTGTAGACAGCATATATATGGGTCTTGTTTTTGTATCCATTCCGCCAGTCTATGTCTTTTGGTTGGAGCCTTTAATCCATTTACATTTAAGGTAATTATCGATATGTATGTTCCTATTATCTTTTTCTTAATTGTTTTGGGTTTGCTTTTGTAGGTCTTTTCCTTCTTTTCTGTTTCCTGACTAGAGAAGTTCCTTTAGCATTTGTTGTAATGCTGGTTTGGTGGTGCTGAATTCTCTCAACTTTTGCTTGTTTGAAAAGGTTTCAATTTCTCCATTGTATCTGAATGAGATCCTTTCTGGGTAGAGTAATCTTGGTTGTAGGTGTTTCCCTTTCATAACTTTAAGTATGTCCTGCCACTCCCTTCTGGTTTGCAGAGTTTCTGCTGAAAGATCAGCTGTTAACCTTATGGGGTTTCCCTTGTATGTTATTTGTTGCTTTTCCCTTGCTGCTTTTAACATTTTTTCTTTGTATTTAATTTTTGATAGTTTGATTAATATGTGTCTTGGCATGTTTCTCCTTGGATTTGTCCTGTATGGGACTCTCTGTGCTTCCTGAACTTGATTGACTATTTCCTTTCCCATATTAGGGAAGTTTTCAACTCTAATCTCTTCAGATATTTCTCAGACCTCTTCTTTTTCTCATCCTCTTCTGGGACCCCTATAATTCGAATGTTGGTGCATTTAATGTTGTCCCAGAGGTCTCTGAGACTGTCCTCAATTCTTTTCATTCTTTTTTCTTTATTCTGCTCTGCAGTAGTTATTTCCACTATTTTATCTTCCAGGTCACTTATCCGTTCTTTTGCCTCCATTATTCTGCTATTGATTCCTTCTAGAGAATTTTAAATTTCATTTATGGGGTTTTTCATGATTTTTCATTTGCTCTTATTTCTTCTAGGTCCTTTTTAAGCATTTCTTGTATTTTCTCCATTCTATTCGCAAGATTTTGGATCATCTTTTCTATCATTACTCTGATTTTATTTTTCAGGTAGACTGCCTATTTTCTTTTCATTTGTTTGGTGTGATAGGTTTTTACCTTGTTCCTTCATCTGCTGTGTGTTTCTCTGTCTTCTCATTTTTCTTAACTTACTGTGTTTGGGGTCTCCTTTTCGCAGGCTGCAGGTTCATAGTTCCCATTGTTTTTGGTATCTGCCTCCAGTGGCTAAGGTTGGTTCAGTGGGTTGTGTAGATTTCCTGGTGGAGGGGACTGGTGCCTGTGTCTGGTGGATGAGGCTGGATATTGTCTTTCTGGTGGACAGGACCACAACCGGTGGTGTGTTTTGGTGTGTCTGTGACCTTATTATGATTTTAGGCAGCCTCTCTGCTAATGGGTGAGGTTGTGTTCCTGTCTTGCTAGTTGTTTGGCATAGGGTGTCCAGCACTGTAGCTTGCTGATCATTGAGTGGAACTGGGTCTTAGCACTGAGATGGAGATCTCTGGGAGAGCTTTTGCCATTTGATATTACATGGAACCAGGAGGTTTCTGGTTGACCAATGTCCTGAACTCAGCTCTCCCACTTCAGAGGCACAGACCTGACACCAGGCTGGAGCACCAAGACCCTTTCAGCCACACAGCTCAGAAGAAAAGGGAGAAAAAAAGAAAAAAAATTTATAAAATAAAATAATTAAAATAAAAAAGTAAAAAAAACTATTAAAATAAAAAATTAAAAAGTAGTTAAAAAAAGGAAGAGAGCAACCAAACCAATAAACAAATCCACCAATGGTAACAAGCGCTAAAATCTACATTAAGATAAACATAAAAATCAGGAACAATTTCAATCACAAACAGCAAACCCCATGTCTACAGTTGCTCCTAAAACCCACCACCTCAGTTTCGGGTTGATTCATTGTCTATTCAGTTATTCCACAGATGCAGGGTACCTCAAGTTGATTGTTGGGATTTAATCCACTGTTCCTGAGGCTGCATGGAGAAATTTCCCTCTCTATTCTTTGTTTGCACGGCTCCTGGGGTTCAGCTTTGGTTTTGGCCCCACCTCTGCATGTAGGTTGCCCTCAGACTTCTGTTCCCACCCAGACAGGACAAGGTTAAAGCAGTGGCTGATTAAGGGGCTGTGGCTCACTCATGCCGGGGGGAGGGAAGGGTACAGTAGTTATAATTGGAATGTGGGGGGAGCCTGTGGCAGCAGAGGCCAGTGTGATGTGACAGCAGCCTGAGGCATGCCGTGTGTTCTCCCAGGGAAGTGGTCCCTGGATCATGGGACCTTGGCAGTGGCCGGCTGCACAGGCTCCCAGGGTGGGGGGGGAGGGAGTGTGTGGATAGTGGCCTGTGCTTGCACACATGATTCTTGGTGGCTGCACCAGCAGTGTTAACATTTCATTCCCATCTCTGGTGTCCGAGCTGATTGCTGCAGCTTGCTTCTATCTCTGGAGCTCATTTAGGCGGTGCTCTGCCTTCTCTGGGCAGACAGGGAAGGAATCCCCTCACCTCACACACCCCGAAATAATGGTCTCTTGCCTCTTAGGCAGTTCCAGACTTTTTCCCCAGACTCCCTCTTAGGTAATTGTGGCATGCTAGCCCCCTTCAGGCTGTGTTCATGCAGCCAACCCCAGTCCTCTCCCTGGGATCTGACCTCCGAAGCCTGAGCTCCCAGCCACCCCCCACCTCAGCGGGTGAGCAGAAAAGCCTCTCAGGCTGGTGAGTGCTGGTCGGCACCGATCCTTTGTGTGGGAATCTCTCCGCTTTGCCCTCCACACCCGTGTTGCTGTGCTCTCCTCCGTGGCTCCGAAGCTCCCCCTCCCCCCACCACCATCTCTGACAGTGAAGGGGCTTCCTAGTGTGTGGAAACTTTTCCTCCTTCACAGCTCCCTCCCAGAGGTGCAGGTCCTGTCCCTATTCTTTTGTCTTTGTTTTTTCTTTTTTCATTTGCCTACCCAGGTATGTGGGGATTTTCTTGCCTTTTGGGTAGTCTGATATCTTCTGCCAATGTTCAGTAGGTGTTCTGTAAGAGTTGTTCCACATGTAGATATATTTTTGATGTGTTTGTTGGGAGGAAGGTGATCTCCACATCTTACTTCTCTGCCATCTTGAAGGTCCCTTCTCCTTCACTCTTAAAGCACAGTTACTCTAAACCTGGGATTTTTTTCAAACCACTCATGCAGAAAAGGGGAAGGGACATTAAATATTGGGGCTTCTCAGAGTGGGTAATGTTGTTCAAGAATTTTGAAGGCAAGTCGAGAAGAAGCTATAGTAAGAGCAAAAAAGTAATAGAGATCAGAGGAGTGATATTACAAAGGTTTGTGTGTATGTGTGTGTGGACTAATTCAAGAAAAACAAAAAGTAGTTTATTTTAATTTATATTTTGTTTCCTGGATAATGTTCTTTTAACCTCAATATAAGTTCAACCTTAAATTAAAAGCTACATCTCTATCTGTATTTTTTAAACAGGTCTATTTAAATACGTTATATAGACATATGTAGATAGTCAACGAGATAACCTAATATATATTAACAATTAGATTTGGGATTTATGCTCATGTTCCTCATGATAATATTAAATGCAATAAAAGTTAAAAATATGATTTAGATCTTCTTCACATAATTCTAAAATGTTATTAATGTTAATTCAGTATACCTACCCATAATTTAAGATATACAAAACCTTCCAGTCTATTCTGAGATACAGTTTTGTTAAACGATAGATTCCTAAGTACACAGAATTCCAAACTGTCAGTTAGAAGTCTTATATATATGGTACTCAGAATAATCTTATCCCTTTTAATGTAGCCATTTCTTTTTTTAACATCTTTATTGGAGTATAATTGCTTTACAATGGTGTGTTAGTTTCTGCTTTATAATAAAGTGAATAAGTTATACATATACATATGTTCCCATATCTCCTCCCTCTTGCGTCTCCCTCCCACCCTCCCTATCCCACCCCTCTAGGTGGTCACAAAACACCAAGCTGATCTCCCTGTGCTATGCGGTTGCTTCCCACTAGCTATCTATTTTACGTTTGGTAGTGTATATATGTCCATGCCACTCTCTCTCTTTGTCACATCTTACCCTTCCCTCTCCCCATATCCTCAAGTCCATTCTCTAGTAGGTCTGTGTCTTTATTCCTGTCTTGCCACTAGGTTCTTCATGACCTTTTTTTTTTTTTTTTCCCTTAGATTCCATATACATGTGTTAGCATACTATATTTGTTTTTCTCTTTCTGACTTACTTCACTCTGTATGCCAGACTCTAACTCCATCCACCTCACTACAAATAACTCACTTTCATTTCTTTTTATGGCTGAGTAATATTCCATTGTATATATGTGCCACATCTTCTTTATCCATTCATCCGATGATGGACACTTAGGTTGCTTCCATGTCCTGGCTATTGTAAATAAAGCTGCAGTGAACATTTTGGTACATGACTCTTTTTGAATTATGGTTTTCTCAGGGTATATTCCCAGTAGTGGGAGAAGTAAAGCTGTCACTGTTTGCAGATGACATGATACTATACATAGAGAATCCTAAAGATGCTACCAGAAAACTACTAGAGCTAATCAATGAATTTGGTAAAGTAGCAGGATACAAAATTAATGCACAGAAATCTCTTGCATTCCTATACACTAATGATGAAAAATCTGAAAGTGAAATTAAGAAAACACTCCCATTTACCATTGCAACAAAAAGAATAAAATATCTAGGAATAAACCTACCTAAGGAGACAAAAGACCTGTATGCAGAAAATTATAAGACACTGATGAAAGAAATTAATGATGTAGCCATTTCTGAAGTCCAAATGAGTCTGGTGCTCCTGGAATTCATACCTCAAGCACTATTCTGTTTTCAGTGGCATTATCTTACCTATTTTGATGCAGCCAACCTAGTAATGTGGCAAGACCCAAGTCCATGAGGCAGATAACACTCTTCTGAGACATATTCTGGTTTAGAGAGGATTCCTGTGTTGAATGTGGGTCCTCCAATATAATTCAGAGACAATATAAATGAGGTTAGTCAATATACTAAGAACTAAGTCTGGGCTGTACTCAACTCAAAAAACACATTTCTATTTAATTAGACTGAGAAAGAAGGAATTAAATCAACTGGACTGCGGTATTACAGTAGAAAACAAGCAAGCAGTAGATGTGGTCTAATCTCCTTGTAAACACACTGATAACAGTTATTTTAGTAAATAGATTAATGGTGTTTGCTAGGAAGAGAGTACTAGCTATGGATTTCTCTGAGCAGAATGATCCCAGTTTAGTACTACTTGTAAGTAAACAAACCTAGAATCTATGGATTTATAAGGCATGAATCTCTGAAGAATGTCATGTAAGCTACATAGCTCTCTGGGATATAAAATAAAGGTGTCTCAAAACTTACTGGTTCTCACAGTGTAAAATTATCAACATAGCTCATTTAGAGAATTCATCTACTCTGAGTCAGAAAGCAAGTGTCTGATGGGAAGCGGAAGGACGTAGGGAGCTGCCCTGGATTTCCTGAACCTCTCCTTGTTTGACAATGGCTCTGGATTCTTTGTATGCTTGAAATTATTAACGAGGCTAGATCCTAAGCAAGGTCTCTGATTCACGTGAGTCTAATTTGACAATTCAATTATTCATGTTAGCCCAGTGATCCTTTCCCAGGTTGCTCAGAGCTTATGGAGGTAACTGTATGTTGCAAATCATCCAAGTTACATCACTGATGTCTAGAAAAGTGCAATAACCCTTTTTTCTTTTTTTTCTAATCTCTTACTTAATCTCCAGTTTGGTGCGAGATGATGGCTCTAAGGTTCCATAGTGAAGTATTGAAAATAAGATTATATGCACTAAAAGAATAAAGAAAAATAAATTATCTTTGATGTAGTGCAGGATTCGAACATGGGGAGCTAAAAATCCCTCCTCAAAACTGTATGCTATCCCTATTAATTAGAAGGATATAACCTCTAATTATTTCTGAAATCTTAGGGAAATAAAAACAAATCCTTGCTAGTCAATGAGATAACTTAAGGGCAGAAATTTAATTTTAAAGTTAGAGAAAACTGTTTTTTATCTTTTAGACTATTCTCTAAGGTGAATGACCTGTGTGTGCCTGTGAGTGTGCGTATGTTTCTGCAGGGATGAGTGTATGGGCTTACACACAATCTTAAAGCAAATAAGACGGTTCAAACTTGAAGATGGTAGCATTAGCTAGTTTTTGAAATGAGAAAGATTATATTAATCTTTCATCAAATTCAAAAGCATTTTTCTGATTAAGAAGTTATTAGTGTTAATGAACATGGTGTCCTAGAAAATCTGAAGTAGTAAAAAGATCAAAGAATAAATGGCCATTATACTATGATTTATATTCCATAAAATTTAGAAGTGAGTTGTCAAAAGTAATCAATATCTTTGGTGGAGGGAATCTTCAAAATTATGAGATTTTAGTTCCAAATGTTTCATTTTAGACAGTGCATGAATAAAATATAATAAAACTGAGGAAACAACTATTTTAATCCATCATCAAGTAACAAGTTTTATTTAATGAAAAATAGGGCTTCTAACCTCTCCCAATATACCAGCAAATGATGATTGATGTGTTTATAAGTAAAATAGATAGCTCAGCAAGCTATACCTCTACTCTCAAGTACTATGAGGTATATCTGAAGTTTCTATAAAGTGTTGTACAAGATTATTCTGTGAATAAAAAAAGAAAGCATTGTAAGTTATGTGTAAGGAATGTACTACTTAATTATTCCCTTGACATTTGGGTTCTGTCTAAAGAAATTATTTCATAAATTATTTGAAAACATGAACTTGTACATGCATATAAATTATATAGACCTTTTCAATGAACCTAACAAAAGACTTAACAATAAAAATATTTTAAATCTTCCTGCTTCCTATTAACAACCTGAGTAACTAGTCTGCCATGTAAGGTAACTACGCAGATGTTCTGAGGTAAATTAAAATTTAAAAAGCTACTGGGACTTCCCTGGTGGTGCAGTTGTTAAGAATCTGCCTACCAATGCAGAGGACACGGGTCTGATCTCTGGTCCAGGAAGATCTCACATGCCGCGGATCAACTAAGCCCGTGCACCACAACTCCCGAGCCTGCGCTCTAGAGTCTGAGAGCCACAACTACTGAGCCCGTGTGATACAACTACTGAAGCTCATGCGCCTAGAGCCCGTGCTCTGCAACAAGAGAAGCCACTGCAATGAGAAGCCCGTGCACCACAATGAAGAGTAGCCCCTGCTTGGCGCAACTAAAGAAAGCCTGCTCACAGCAATGAAGACCCAACGCAGCCACAAATAAATAAATAAATAAATTTTAAAAAAATAAAAATAAAAAGCTATTAACAAATAAAATGCCTATTCATTTTCAAGTAAATATTAACTACTCAATGAAAGAGTAATAAATTTTAGGCATTCAAATATTCTCTCTGAAATTGGGCAATTCATTATAATGAGCTCTATGTAGGTTTTTCAATATTAAAGAATTACATTCTTATACATTTTTTCCCCTTTTTCTCCAATTGAAAAACAATTAAAAACAAATTGAAAACACCATAATAATAAAAATGATAATATCGATAATAAGAAAAACAATATTTACTCTGATGTATATGCTTGGCACTCTGATAAATATTGCTCACGTAGTTATCTTTGCAATCATTACTCTACCTTTCGGAAGAACTATTATGCTAACAACAATAAAAAAGAACACAAGTATATGAATTATATTATTTAGTCTTCAGAACCTCTATATATCAGGCAGTCTTATTTGCTCATATTGGAGATGAGTAAATTTTTCCTGTGTAAAGGTAAGCAAGTGGTCCATGGACACACAACATACAGTAGTTGAGCCTCACTATTAACCCACATTGTCTGAAATGAATGTGCTTAGCCACCATTTACCCTGCTATGAGGAATGAAACAATACCCTTCCAAAGTAAACAAGAGCTATAGGAAGCTTATAATAACCAGAAAGCCAAAAATATAAATTATTCCATTTTTTAAAAGTATGTTTCTTCAAAATATTTGACATCTTTTATAAAAAAAATAACAGCAAGTTATTGATGTAGTTACACATAGTACAAAGATATATTGCCAAAAGGACCCTGAAATGTTTTACTTACATTCCATGTGAGAGATTAAAAGGTGACAGGATCAGAATTTCCCTTGTTTCAATATGATAATCAATATTAAAAAGGTCAGGAATGGCTGAGTTTTATTTAATCCTGTTGTACTAGTTTCCTAGGATGCTGTAAAAATCACTATAAACTGGGTGGCCTAAGAGAACAGAAGTATTTTCCCTCACTGATTGTTAGGTCAGAGACCAAAATCAAGGTGCCATCAGGGCAACACTCCCTCCAAAGGTTCTAGGGGAGAATCAGCTCTTTGCCTCTTCCAGGCGGTGGCTCCAGATGTTCCTATGGCTCCTGAGTAACTCCAAATTATGCCCTTTGGTCTTCTACTCTGTGTGTCTCTTATAAGGACACTTGTTATAAGAGACAAAGTTATAGGGTGAGAAGATTTAGCCCACCCTAAATCCAGGATGATGTCATCTTGAGATCTGTAACTTAATTACATCTGCATAGCCCCTTTTCCAAATAAGATCATGTTCACAGGTTCTAGGAGTTATAGGACTTGGACATATCTTTCAGGGGTCACAATATAACCCACTATACGTGTTTTCACAAGAAAGACTGCTTTGCTAATGGTGGGTTTATCTTTTATTTAAAACCACTATAACAAGATATTGAAATGAAACTTTCCTCCTTTTTCTGAAAATTCCAAGAAACCCTAAGACTTATTCAGTTTTCAGAAAAACAGCGTTGAATCTTTTTTTTTTTTTTTTTCATTGTGCTTAAACTTGTACTCGGACATATGCTTTTTGAGTTTGGAGAACACTATCACTGCTTCTGGAGATGTAGAAAAAGACTGCAGTTACTGACTGGGGACTGGTAATGCATATGCCTTGAAGGAGGCTTAGAGGGGACTCCCGTATAACTAGTTCTGCAGAGACTTTGTAGAGTATAAGCATCTGGCTCAGGCTAGGGTTCCAGAGTCAGGCTATTAGGGCTCAAATCCTGCTCTGCCATTTTCTCGCTATGTGATCTGGGGTAGCTTACTTAATTCATGTATCTAGGAAATGTTTCCTCATCAGACAATGCTAAGGATCCTAAAATCATTGTGGGGAACTGCAGTCTAAGGCCAGTCTGGCCCTCTCCCATTGTTTTTGTTGGACAACACTTTGTTTTAGTCCCACCAGAATACATTAACTGGCACCAAATTAAAAGTCAAGAGAGAAAGGGAATATATTTCCATACCCATATTCATCCACATCTGCAGTCCACCCACTATCAACTGGCTCTGATATATAGGAGTACTGAGTTGGTGATTCTCTCCTCTAGAAAACCCCAAAATGAATACTTTTCTTCTCCTTCTCCAGGGCAACGAGCTCCTTATACTTGTATTTGCATGAGTAAGAGAGGTTACTCATGTTATAAGTTACAGTTATAGAAGAAAAATCTGCTTTAAAGTAATTTTCTGCTTCCAATGATACACTTAAAACTACTAGTATATCTTGGGTGCAATGTACTTAAAACTATTGGTAACTTTCTTTTACACAAACATATATTTGGAAACTGAGAAACAAGAGGCATTGTTGAAAGAATTCCTCTAAGTGGCTGGATCTCCGTGCATTTTCCTCTTGTCTATATCTGTTTTAACCCAGAATGCATTATAGATGTTTAAAAGTGTGTAATACATGTACATAAGTGCACTTAGAATGTAGATTGAATTTGCTTATAGTTATGAAATTGAGCGATGATTCCTTTATTTTGTTTGACTATACATACTTAACAAAGGAGCACTGGAAATCTTTTGTGTTTCTTCCTTTTTCCACCTCAGTGTATTCTTTGACTTGCTACACATTTAAATTTATACTTATATTCCACACTCAAAAAATTTCAGTGGCTCCAATAGATTCTTAAAATCTAGAGGCTAAAGTTGTCTACAGTCTTTATTTTGAATTTCAAGGACCCTCCCACTTTGTTTTTATATAAACTATATATATATATTACATATTGCACATTACATATACACATTATATAATATGTTATACATGTGTTATGTATAAATATAATATATAAATTCACATTTTATTAACAGATACCTTGCTTACGCTCAATTCCAGATTTTAGTTAACTCCTTCATATCTCTTCCTATAATTAAAATGATTCTCCTATTTATATTGTCAACATTTATTTATTCTTCACAGTCCCTTCATATCACAGTTATAATAATCTATTATCACAACCAACAATAAGTTATATTAACTGATACCAAGGACAATGTAAATATTTCAATATTGTTATTACAAACTCTTTAATTGTTTTAGTATGTTTTTGGCCTTAATCTTCAAAAATATTGAAAATGTTTTGAGAAAAAGAGTCATATTTCATAAGTTTTTTTCTATAATACCAAGAAAATACTATTATAAACATATAGGGTCATTCAAACAAATTAAACTACTTAACATTAAATTTATGAGCTGAATTTTAACATAGGCAATTAAAAGTCTATTAATATGTTGGAGGAATATGATACCCTAGAATTAAAGAAATTGACTTTATAAATTAAAAACATTACTATTTCATCAAAGAAAACAGATTATTCTTTGGAAAAGTGTAACCATCAAAACCAATGTTACCCATTTGCCTGGCTTCAATGGGCTTGGTTTAAACTTAGCTTTCTTTGTGTATTTTTAACAATAAAAGATGAAAAAAATGAGAGGATAAGGCTGACAGACAGAAAACATGCTGTAAATGTGGAGGATGGGCAGTGGACAAACTAAAGTTCACAGTGCTATATTTCCCATGATAGCCTTTAAGCAGCCTGGAAGAGTTCTCTTGGTAGGCTGGTGCGATGCATTTCAAAGCAACAGTCTAAGCATCAAACAGAGCTGACCTAAAGCGGATGATGTATGGGAGCAAATGGCTGTTAGATTAACATTATATTATTCAATTAAAGAATAATTTACATTAAAATATACATCATTATACTTTGTGATAGAAAGGAAGAAATAAAGCTACTTTTTCTCTAACACTAAATCTGAATTTTCTTCAGGCTTCCTATAAATCACTGGTAAATACTGCAATACCTTTCTCCATGACTGGTGCATGTTTGTGGAACATTTTGTCAAATATCTTTGAGAGTTCATTTGAAATTCTAACTAAATATTTTGGTTGGATTTAGCATCAAGTGCAATTAGATATGTAAATTAAGATATGTTGAAGCTTCATCTATATACCTAAGATTTAGATGATTACATTTATTTCTTCTTTTATTTTTATTTCACATAATTATTTAGCTTGGAAAATTCATTATGATACTTATATAGTTTTATATATTTCCATGAAATCCACTTTTATTTTATATGCTAATATTTTCAATGTTTTAATGATCTGATTTAATTAGTATAATGACTAATTTCCTCGCAACGATATTCTTTATATTTATGCCTTTTCTAATGATAGTAGACTGTTCAAATGTGATGTGCTTTAGTTAAAGAACTTTCAGAATCTAAGATCAAATTTTTGAAGTGGAATCTTAAGTTAATTTTGATTCAGAGTTCTGCACTTTATTCATTATTATCATATATTAATACACTGGGTAATTCTTCTAATTCCCAAATGAGTAATTCAGTTTTTCTGTAGCATTAGAATGATGCAAGTAGGTTTTAAATCTTATCTCAACATTCTTAATTTCATGGATGGCTTAGATATGCCCCAAGTTCAAGGGTTTAGAAAATCTCTGAGTAATAAATCTACAGATCTTGCTCTCTATAAACTTTTGGGTCTGTTTTACTATTTATAAATATATCTAATGATGAATTTATACTTTGCAGTGATTTCTACGTATACTGAAGACTGAAAATGTTTAGGCTTGGGGAATATTTTAGAAATAGTGAATAAGATAAGAAAGAATGTGACTGTGAATTTCATTATTTGTGAGGGAGATTTCATGACTTTTCCTGCCATTAAAATTCATAATTTGGATTTTCTCCCTTAAACCATCATTTTTGCTTAAACTCCTCAAAAAGCTTTTCTTTGGGGAAGTGCAACTGTCAATATCTCAGCTTCATATGATTCCATGAATATAATGGAAAGCTGAACATCTTCGTAGGTTTTTTTTTTTTAGTATAACTAAAAATAAAGGAAAAAAGGAACTTTGAAAATTGTTTCAGCAAACTTGCCTAAAAGTGATGTATTTGGTGAATTGCAGACAAAATTGTGTGTGCGCAATGAATGGTGTTTTTCACAAATAAATATTAATATATTATATAAATATAAGGTCCAAAACATTTATTTTATGTTCTTTCCTAACCATCTAAGATAAACGTCATTAAACAAATATTCTCATGTCATTATATGATTAAGATATTATTCTTTAGTCCTTATTTCTGATTGTTTCTGACAAATTAAAGATATCCACATTTTTTGGCAGTCCTTCCATTAAGACACTGGACCTGTGTCTTATACAAATTACATCTATTATGAGATATAAATATATTTCCAATGAAATGAAGGTAATGAAAAATGGCAGTTGACTGTCATAGTTTGGACTGTTATAACAAAATACCATAAATGGAGACAGAATTTATTTCTCACAGTTCTGGAGGCTGGGAGTCTGAGATCAAGGTGCTAGCATGGCTGAGTTCTGGGGAGAGACCTTTCCTGGGCTGCAGGCAGCTGACTGCTTGTTGTATCCTCACATGGTAGAAAAGAGAGCTATCTAGTTCTATGCGTTTTCAAGGAATGGGCGCAAACAGAACAATCATATACTGTTGGTTAAAAATCTCAAACACACTTACACGCTCTGCTACTATTTACTAAAACATAATAAACATATAATCTATGACCCAACAATTCCACATCTGGTGTATATCCAAAAAGTTGTAGAAACTATGTTTAGCAAAAAATTTACATAAAAACAGTCATCGCAACATTATTTATAATAGCCAAAAATGGCAATAAATTCCTGTCAGCAATAGAATGGACTTATTATGGTATGATTAAATAATGGAATATTATGCAGCATTGAAAATGAATGATTTATAAATTTAGAAAACAATATAGGTAGAACTCATAAATACAACAGAGCAAAATAACTCAAACACCAAAGTGTATAAACTTATATAAAGTTCAAAAGTGGGCAAAACAAGTTCATAGTTTAAAAAATCAGAAAGGTAACCAGTAGGAACTAGACAGGAACTCAAGGAACTTCTGGATTAGTGATAATGTTTCTAAATGTGTGTACTGTTTACATCAGTAGTTTGTGAAAATTCAGCAAGCTGTATACTTGCAATATATGTGGTTTTCTGTATTTATACTACGTGTGTTATGCTTCAATAATTTTTTTTAAAAACTTAGGTTATGAGGCCTCCACGTGGAAATAAGTTGTTCTTTACTTGTGTTTGAAGAATTCAGGTATAAGCCATAGGTCTTTCTTGGTCTTAAAATGCAGAAGATAATATCTGTTCAAATATGATTTTTTAACCATGTGTTTTGTAGACCTCAGTTGCAAAAAAAAAAATCTATTAAAAATACTAAACTTATTCATTCAACAACTGTTTTAAAAAGACTTCTAGTATTTCTAAAAACAATGCATATTTATTCAGTAATGATAATAATAATTAACAGTAATAATAATAATAGTAATAGATTTGATTAGTATTTATTAAACATTAATATTTGGTGGGAACTGTGAGATAACAAAGGTTTTCTGGTAATTTGTTATGTAATAATAAACAACTAATAAAGATTTTGGTACCCGTAAGTAGCAATAACAAACACCTAAACTGTGGAAGTCGTTTTGGGAATGAGCAATGAACACTCAGGAAACTCTAAAAAGTCAAAATGTTTAGAAAAACACCATAGAATTTTAGATTTGAAGAAGTTGCTAATGAGGGCTTAAATAACAGTGACACGTATCTTATTAAAATGGAAGGAAAGGGGATTCTTGTTATTCAGTGGCATAATATTTAAATGGAGTATAGCAAATCCACCTACTGAACTGAGTGTATCTACCTAATATTTTAACTAAAGTCTTGAAGATGACTTCTTGCTTCTTATGGTAAAATGTGAGACAAGATAGATAAATTGAAGAAAGAACGATTAAATAAAAGGGAGTTAGACTCAATAGTTTTGAATATCCTCAGCTTATTCAGATGGTATTTCATACTAAAATAAAGAAATGACTTTCAAGCAAAGTTCACATCCAAGGCACTGCTAGAAAAATATGGTCTAAAGATGAAGCCAAAGACGAAAGTCCTCTAAAGATTTTAAAGATATACATCATAGATCCTCTCAATCAAACAGTAGGGCTTCTAAGAAGAAGGAGAGCATTGTCTCTCAGCAGAAGGTCAAGGAAGAGAGGGGTTTATGTTGAAAAGATATGCAGATGAGACTTTTGTCAAATTTAGTAGTTCCCAAGAATATTCACAGAAGATCCACAAATGTCTTAAAAGATTTACACATGCAGAAGTATCACTGTCATTTACTGATGGAGACAAAACCAGTAAAGAATAAAGTCCTTTGGATTCCCTGAATTATACTGGCAGGAAGTAGGCTGAAATTGCTACTCAGCAGCCAACACAACCTAAAAAATATAATGGAAAAGGACCAATAACTCAGAGGGCACTACTAAGATTCCAAAGGTAGGCACAAAAGCAATGGAGAGTGATTCCAGAGAATTGCAACCTAGTCAAAAAACTTCCAACATTGGAGAGCAGAATTAGTATGGTCCAGTGATTCCTTTGTCCCTCCAATTGTTTGCATTTTTAAATAAGAATGTTTATAACAGTTATCCTATGTCTACCCCACCATTGTCTATTGAGTGCGTGAGAAGGCAGATAACTTGCCTGCATACTTTCACAGGTAGAGATCAAGTATTCAAGAAGTACTTAAGCAGTCAGGGAGCCTCATTCACACCTGAACCTGATATAGAAAACAAGATTCTGGATTTTAAGCAGATGCTATTTGAAAACTTTCAAAAGAGGTGAGTGTATCTTGCATGTGGGAAGGACATGAATCATGGGGGCCAGAGGGAAGACTGTGGTAGGCAACCTTTTAAGTGGTCCTCAGTTCTCCCACCTCCTCGTCTTTACAGCCTTGTGTAATTACACTCCTTTACTTTTATTCAGCTATTGAATATTAATATGTTGTCATTTTAGTAATACATGATACTAGACTATGTTGAAAGATTTGAATGGGGGAAAAAGAAAAGGAAAGAAAAGAAATGAAGAGGAAAATTATCCATAAATCTACCACCGAAACCTACACCCTTTAAATGTTTCATGAATTTCCTGCCATTCAACTTTCTATGTGTCATTTTCTCTCTTTTAAAATGATCATGAGATGCTAACAAAATACTGATAAATGTTTTGTATTTCATCAAATTGCTGGCAATTTTATGCAATTGTATGTAATTCTATAGATATCATAATAGTGCATAATACTTTCTTTTTGGTAGGTAAGATTTTGTTTATTTTTAGATATGACATATAAACTCAAAGTAACATTACTTGGTCTAATGCTATTAATATATGGAGGCTCTTATTCAATCCCTTATCACTAGATGCATAAGTGTGTATGAAATTATACAATTAGTAAATTATTGTTAGAGTATAAATATAAAACGCCATACTGACATTTTTGAATATACTTGAATGCTGTCTTTTCAAGATAATTACCTACTAGTCTATGAGTTTCTATGGATGATCCTGTCACCAAACTCTTTGTGGAATATTCCTGAAACATCTCCAAATTAGACCTAGAAATGCCTTCAATATTTGTAATTAGAAAGTAGATTCTAGAAACATGCCAAAGGCATTGTGGGAAAAGTCTGGGCTATCAAAGTGGGTGATATAATATTTTGTTAATATAATTTGTCTACAAATACAGATATTTTTGATACGCCTTGAAAACTTCTCTGAGCTAAATTCAAAACTAGATAGAAAAAAAGTTTTCTACAAGAAAAGCTTTATTACAATATGGCCTATTCTTTCGAAGTTAATAGTGTAAAGTTCAATATTCATTTGAGTCTGTAAGCTTGGTATGCTTATAAAAATAATCTGTCACATTATAATCACATCTAACACATTTCACTAATTGTGTCTTTAAGGCTTAATAGAGTTATTTTTTTTTTCCCCTAAAGCATTCAACTTTGACAACATTAATGAGATCAGACTTAATTTGCAACAGATTCAGTGAAATGAAAAATTAGGTTAGCTTGATTTAACACAGTTGGCCAAAAGGCCAAATTAAATCCCTTTTTAGGCACATTCAATGTTTCTATCCTGTCCTCTTAAGACCTGATACACTTGTAGTTTGTTCCAACAGTTATGTTTTTAATTATTATAGCTTTGTATGCATCTCTGATGACATTAACTAGCTATGACTTTGGGCCGGTAGTCTCACCTCTCTGTGACTCAGTTTCTTATTTTGTACAATGGAAATAATACTTACCTTGCTTTACTTTTGAGAGGATTAAAATAAGTGACTCCATCATATTGCTTAGCAGAGTACCTCTCACATGACAAGCACTTAAATAATATTGAGATATCATTATAATCATTTTTCTATTTAATTATTTTCTTAATTATCCTACCCCCTCCCCTATTTCTCTCTTTCATCTTCTTAGGCTAATGTTTCATAATGCCATTTATCAATGTTTTCTTCCATGAAATGTCCATGTCCATTGCCCATTGTTGGCCTGTTCTTTATTTAGATAGGTTTATGAATTCAATTTATTTATAGTCATACTTCACAGACTGAGAACCAGTTTGTCTTTTTCAGATGATCTTTTATGTGTAAAGTTGATGTATTGAATGAGCAGGAGTAGTAAGCCAGCAGAAGGCAACTTTAATTTTTATTGTTCTCACGCTTCTTTTAAGTTGCTCTGCCAAATCATCCTTCCCTGACTCAAAAAACTCAGGCATATCCCTTAATTTTTCTTCTTACCTTCATTTACTGACATGCTATATTGTTCTCAGAAATTAAAGAGCACAGTCAATTCTAATATTAAAGCTTCAATTTTTCCTCCAGTTTTTCTTTCTTTTTTTCCCCCCACACTCACATAATTCCACTGGGACTTAGTATTATGCCTACAGTTAGGAGTGTGTGAGACATGACAGGATTAGCGTATTTATCCCATTTTCATTTTTATTCTTTCTCTCCTTTTACTTTTAGCCTCCAGATCCTGGAGTGGTAACAGGAAGGAAAGGGAAGGAGAAGTAAAGAGTCTGGTTAAAATCTGATGCTGGAGACTTCTTTAGTGCTCTGCTTCGTAGGACTGTTCTGCAAAATTTTGAAGACATTTTTGAGAATTTCCCACTGCATTTCTTTCTGGTACAAGTGGTTGAGTTTCTTTTTGATCACCTTTCCCAAACACTTCCCAAGAGTCTTTTTGATGAGATGATTCATGTTGGCACTTAGTTCAGTTGGGCCAGAGTATTTTCAAGGTAAATCAAACTCAGCTACCTTCCATGAGGTCCACCTGAATCTTAAGAAGACCTTCCCAAATCTGGAAGGACAGGTTGCTCTCTCTCTGAATTCTGTCCTCATAGGTGGCCACATTAAGTCCCTTAGCTGTAGAATGATCCAAGAAGGGGTCTGGCTGTAGCCAACAATATCTGGTGGGCAGAGGTCATGTTTTCAAGTTGCTTCTCTTTAAATCACCTCCTTTCTCAGTTGGAGGTGAGGAGGAAGGAAGCAGGCATTCACACATCCCGATAAAAAGGAGGGAATAAAAATGCTTAGCAGTCAACCCACATTTCCCAGATAAATGTCCACCATTTAAACTTTTTTGATCAACATTCTTAATTCTTTTACATACTCTCGAGTGATAGACATGACTATCACCTGACCTTGTAGCACCATTATTTCTTCTAGTCCTAAGGGTCTCAACTAAAATTTGGAAGCAACAGAGACATTTCACTTAATATCCTATTCATTCCCTCATTCATTATATATTCAATTCGTAATTTTAGTCTGAGCACTAATTCTTATTTCCATTATTTCCAAGTACTTGGGAGAGAACATTTTATTACACACCTCCTGATACTGATAGTAATTAACTGTTTTTAGTTATAATTCAGTCACTAATTAGCTGAATTATCCAAGACAAGTTAATAATATAGAGAAGTATTAAAGCACAAGAGCCCTGAATCTGGTCAAATTCATATATCGAGCTGAACTTGCTGAGTTTTCATTCTTGCTTCATTTTCATTCTTGCTTCATTTATAAGTTGTGTCACCTTAGAGTATTTAATCTCTCTAAACTTTAGTGTCATATTTTGTACATTGAGAATAATAAAGCCACATAAATTGTAATAATTATTTCAGGACATGAATGTTAATCCTTTAGTTCAGTGTGTGGCACAATATAAACCCTCAGCATATCGTGAACATGCATAGTTTCCCTGAAAAACCCCCTCTGACTACTGTCTCCTTCACCTCCATTTTGTGAAATTCCCTACTGTGTGCAGCAATGAGAAGGGCAGTGCTGCCTTCAGAACCACAGGGAGATGGTGTTCCCAGCTCCCTCTCTGAATACAGTCACAAGGCAGACATGTGTTGTAGAGAGATGGGCAACAACTCCCTTTTCTGGTACTTTGGAGAATAGGAGGAGCAAGGAAGAAATGTCACTGCAGAGGTAAATGCTGTAGGGACCAGCACATGGGCACTTGTCTTCTGTTCTTGTTGCTGAACTCCAGGTAGTCAGTTCTCCTGGCATCTGACTCCAGTCTCCTGTCTTTCCCCTAAACCTTTGATTTTCTCTCAAACATAGAATCATTTTCTGAGGCATACAATTAAGAGTCCTGAGAGCCTCAATCATCATTAGTGTTTTTCTCATTTCTGCCTTCAATTTTCTTATGAAAAAAAGGTATGAATTAGAAGAACGTTCAAAATTTAGTATTTTAGGCAGATAAATTGTTCCTATAACTGCGTCAATGTCTCTCCTAACCTCTTTGCTGTTCCCCTTTCTCTGTGAATCTTTTTAGTAAAAATTTCCTCGAATTCTAGTCTTAGCTCCTTCTCTTCTTTTCTGCCACATATTTTTCTTTGGCACTGACTTCCAGCGGGTGTTTTTTTAAATATCTATGTTTCCAACCTGAGTTTCATATCTATATTTATCTTTTCAGAAATTACAGAATGCCTATATCTGGATATTTAGCAAATACATAAAATAAATATTACTCAATTTGATTGTACCTCTTTCTTCCAGAAATATTTTCTTTCCAGTGCATTCTCTATCTTGTTAAGCAATACTGTATTCTGTCAGTGACCTACACAGGAAATTTTACATGTATTTTCCTCAAATTTCCACAGGCAATTACTTGCAAATCCTAGTGATGCAACTTGACAAGATTTTTTCACTTCATCCTTCCCTTTGCAATAATACTGTTGCCTTAATTTGGAGCCCATTTTTTCCTTCCTGAATTGTTGCGCTTGAGTCCTTACCAATTGTCTTGCTTCCAATGTCTACTTATTCATGATACATGAATTATACAGTTTGCCACCAGAATAAGTCTTCTAAGCAGAAACCTAAACTTAGCTATTTTTTTCAATTTTCCTCAAACACAAACGACCTCAGGATGCATATGCAAGAGTTCACTTATGACAATAAAGTCGTAAGTACTTTTAGTTAATTATTAACTGGAAAGAAAATAATTTTTACTGTTATATAATCACAAATACACATGGGATTCCTTTCCACCATCACACAGTTGGAAAGTTCCATCTTTCATTCTGGTTTTTATCCTTCTGGCTCTCCTTCTTCTCTCCACTTCCACAATCTCCGTAACCCTTTCTGCCTTTAAGCCATCCTTCTAGGTGCCAAGTTCCATCCTAAAACAGTGGAGCTATCTTTCTATGTCTTGGACATATTTCTTGGTTTCATTTTCTTGGGACAAAAACAAAATCTTAGTGTATATAGATAGAGCTGACATTAGATTTTTTACAGTCTTCAGAATCTTCAATCACATTATTTTCTTGCTAATGTTGTCCTATAAGACAATTGAATATTTATTTCAGCTAACAAAGTCTCTGTGTTGCTAATCAAATATCCTTCCCAGTAGTGGTAAGTAGTGTCATAAAAGGGAGTGAAGGTTAAAAATCCCATAGTTATAGGTATAGAGCAATATTAAATTACCTGTGCTGATGTTTAACTCTGACCATGACATATTTTCTAATTTATTTTTCTACCATAATATCTGGTGGCAGAGACTGCAAATTGCCTTCACATATCTCCTGTATTTATAGATCTTCTTTATAGCTCTTCTTTAAAGATTTTTGTTTAAGGCTACAATTTTACAACCCATAAGATTCAATCCAGAGTCTCTCTTACATTTATATACTCAATGTGACTAAGATTTGGATTATGTGATGGAAATAGAGGTGTGGATGGGACTTCTAAAAATTCTCTTTATAAGAAGTGGTACCTCTGTTCTTTTTAAATTTTTTTTAACTTCCCTTATTCTTCTAGGCTGTTAAGAGACAGAGACCAAGATGATAAAGCCCCAGTAACCTTCTTGGACCAAGAGATGACTCTTGTATTCTGAAGCTGGTTTATAAAGACAGCAGAGCATAGAGAGAGAAGAACCCTGAGTCCCTCTAGAAACCACTATATCAGTTCTGGACTGCTATCTTCAGAATATTTTTTACATGATAGAAAAATGGATTTGCATTTCTTCTCAACAATATTCTATGGACCTGACCCCAATACTAAATATTACATCTTCCCCATTCCTCCATCTACTTTCTCTCTATCCTTGTTATATATGCAATAGGTACACACATAAATGAAAACACAGTGGTAAGCTGGAGCCAGTTCATATATAGTCAACTGGGTGCATCTCATCCCAATTCTGTATTCAGTGACATCACTTTGGCAGCTTGAAATCAGACATGATTGGCATTTATACCAGAGAACCTAGCTCACAAGACAAATCGGGTCTTTCATTCATATTTTAAAAATCTTAGACCACAGTTGTTAAATCCAGAACACTGCTACACTGCTGTGTACACACACACACACACACACACACACACACACACACACCACACACACACACACACGGCCCAAACCAAGTCTATCATTCCTGGTTTGTCGAATGTATTTTCCCATTTCTTTGTCCTCATTCTATGCATCTTTCCTTGGAAGACCTTGCATCTGTCCTTTGTCCATGTCACCATATCATTCTCTGCCTAGTAAATACCAAGTTATTTTTCAGGACCTTGACAAGAGTAATCACTTTATGTTTCCACATTTAACCGTTTGTCTCAGAATTGAATTCACCTTCCTTGTTCTCCTGTTGCAATTTCTTTATTTCACTACATTATTCATTAGAGTTTTCTTTGCATTATTATCCTTCCACCCTGCTGCCAGTAAATTGAGATCTCCTGGAGGGTAGAGAAAGTCTATCACTCCTTTTTACCTTACTCAAAATGCCTAGCAAAATTCATTGCACTCACTTGAAACTGAACAGAAGATTGCTGAGCTTAATTGGCTTTATTATTAGTTTGAAAGCATCTGTGGATGAAGAATATTTTGTTACTTTTCTTAGAACTCTCTAATATAGTGCTGGTTTTACAGAAAGGAAAGTATATATTTTTTTGTTATTATTTTATTTAAGTTCCTCAAGTGAGTCAATATTATATAACATAATTTCTTAATAAAAAAGACCAAGCAAACATTTTGGTCTCTGAAATTAGTTTCTCTGACTTTTGAAGTCATAACTTTCCTCATGTTCTAATTCACTTTTATTCTGTATCAGATATGTGATTCAATTTTACACATGCACTGTGTGATAATAAAATAAAAGGTGAAACTATCTAGAACACTGTTCTTTACACCTGGTTTCTAACTGTATTTACTAAGCAATTGTTTAAAAACCTAAAAATAATTTCAGTAAATGTTAGATAACATTGTATACTTCTTACAAATTTTGCATCATATTTTTTGAGTGAATTTTTAATGTTTTTTTTTCTCCTTCAATCTTTTGCTTCCAGTAGAAATTTTCTAATCTACTAAGTGAGACACAGCAATTATGTATTTTATTTAGTTAAGTGACAGGTAATATTTTGAATATATATATATATATACACAAATATACATAATATTGCAATAGTAAGATAGTATACCTTTGCATCAGTGTCTTATTACATCTGAAATTTTTAAGAGTTATCATGCATGGCCTTTATGAATATGGACTTTAAAATATCCATCACTCAATATGTTTGCATATGAAATCATTTTTAATAAATAGATAAAAGGAAAATATGAGATTAATTCACAATCTGCGATTAACTAGTTTTGTGACTAGACTTGCCTGAGATTCCTGAAATTGTCCCATTTCTCTCATATTTGAACATGCTTAGTTTTAGATTTAAAAGATTCAAGTACTTTATAGGCAATATATAAAGAGATAATGATTATGCAAAGGAGCCATTTCAGGAAATATATTTCCATAAATCCACAAGCTGCAATTTTTTTTTTTTTTTTTTTTTTTACAAAAAGTGAGGTAGGCAAGGACAATGCTGCTAAAATATTTTATCACTAAGGAATCTTTATTGTCTTTCTGATGGTACATAAGATTAGTATCTTTTCCAGAGAGGCTAATCTTTAACATGCTCACAAGATTATATTGAGGTTATTCCTCTTCCCAGAGAGCCCTGATAGTTAAGGCATGAGTTTCAAGCCTGCATGCACCTGACCTTAAAATAGGAGGATTATCCTAGATTATGTGACTGAGTCCAAGGTAATCACATGAGCACGAGAAGGAATGCAGGCAGCTTCTAGAAGCAAAGACTGAACCCTGGCTGACAGCCACTGAGGAAATGGTGACATAAGTCATACAACTCCAAGAACCAGAACTGGACCAATAACCTGAATGAGCTTGGAAGCAGATGTCATTCAACACCTCCCCATAAAGTCCTAGCTGGAGGACATCTTGATCTTGGCTTTGTGAGATGAGGAGCAGAGAAACTAGTCCAGTCAGCCAGGGCTTGTGACCTACAGAAGTGTGAGATAATAAATTTGTGTTATTTTAAGTCACTAATCTCATGGTAATTTGTTAAGGCAGCAATAGAGAACTAGTGCAATGTCCAAAACTGAACTTATTTTCTTACTACTCCCTTCACCCACTTCTCAACTCTTTCTTCTTTTTGCTTTTCCAATCTGATTCACCCAGTTTTCTGGAGACAAAAACAAGATCATTTTAATTTGGTTCATTAGAATCCTTAACCAACTGTGAAATCCCATCAGTAATAACACTGAGACTTTTTTTTTTTTTTAATTTTTAGTAAGGAGATTATTTTCTTTATTCTTTGGCCTCCCCCCCTTTTCTTTGAGCTAACCATCTCTTTGTTCCTCCCTCTTTTAATCACCTCCCTGTAATCACCACTCCCCACACATTGTCCTGCCAGCCAGTGGGGAAAACCTTGTCCAGGGCCAAGAGAAGTAGGAGACAAGACAGAGACCACACTCCACTTTTATATAGTGCCTCCTCAGCCTCTAGTGGGTGTGGAGTCACACTTCAACCAAGTTCACCCAGGCTGGAGGCTAGACTATGGAGGGGGAGACCAGGACTGAGGTGCTTTGGGGGGTGGTTGAAAGTTTGTCACTTTTGGAGTGTGAAAGGAGGGAAGGTTCTTTCCCAGGACCTAGTGTCATTATCCTTCCACCCAGGAATTGTGAGCCCAAGTTCATCCATATCCAGACTTGAGGGCTACACAGGAAAGAAAGGTAAGGAACCCATGCCACCAAATATCCAAACTTGCCTAAACCTTTGATGAATTGTTGGATGCAGCTGCTGTGAAAAAAAAAAAATGGAGATTCTCTCCATATCACTACCTCCAGTTTGTTAGTTTCGAGGCTCTGCGGAGAGACAATGGCCAGCGTGCAGCCCGCAAGCAAAATGGCAGCAGGCAGCATCATTCCCTTCTCTTCTGCCCCTGCTAGTGAGGCAGGTTGGCCCCGTGCACATACCACTGCAGCTGCCAGCACCACATTTTCCCAGCTGAAACATTTTTTGAATTCACTCAACTTCTTTCCTCCGTCCACTCTGCAAGTCCATTCACCATCTTCCTTTTCCTTAATATCTAAAATATTCTATCTTTCTTTGATGTCTCTGTTTACTATCTGAAAAATTATTTTCTGCTCTGCAGTCAGAGTAAAAATTGTGAAATGTAATCACACATCTCCTCCATATATAATATTCTGCTATTGATTGAAGGTTAAAAATGATAACTCCTTAACATGGCTTATAAGGCCCTCCATTAACAGTTTTGTAAGAAATTATCAGTAGAAATCCATAAAACAGACCTTACTCCCACATTCAAAACAGAAAGTCTTAATCAAAACCACACCCAAGGAGTGAAGGGTGGAGTAAGAGTTTAGAACCACCATCAGAGATTTAAAGAATATAGCATGGTGGTTTCTGTCATATCCATGTTCAATTTATATATCTTCTCCCCACCAAAACAGGACAAACAAACAAACAAAAAACAATGACTTTGCCATAGTGAACATGCTTCTGAATAACTACCAGACAACGGCAGCCCTTTTCTCTTAAAAGCTGTCCACATGGGAGGGGAATCAAGTCAATGAACATGACTCTCCGTGTCCATCAGTCACTCCAGTGACTGGATAGTGAGTGATGGTCTCACTCCAGTAACTGCGCCACCGCAATTGACACCATCCTGCTTTTACCTGTGAAAGGCCACTGATCCCTGAAGTTCATAGTTTCCAACCCTGCATAAGGTAGCAGCATGCTCTGCTCAGAAAGACTGCTTTTACAGTATAGTTCTCCAAAACCTCAGTAAGTAATGAATCCAGGGGTGAGTGTGTATGTGTGTGTAGGAGGGGGTTAGTTTTAGATATCAACTGGTGGTCTCTTCTTTTGACAGGGTAGAGTGATCTGGGCATCAGTAAATGACTTGGCTATTAGGAACAGTCCTTGAAAGATCAAGGACAACAAGTTTAAGAAAAAGTGATGTGGATGGTTGTATGGAGAGAGCACAAAATGTGAGAATTTTGTTTCTTATGTTAATGCTCATCAGAAAAAATATCCATCCCAAAAGAGGCTCTCAGCAATCAAAAAGACAGTTATATAATCCTATGACCATAAACATTTGGCCATAATGGCAGAGATAAAAGACGTGAATGTACCTACCAACATGGATTCTTTCTCATAAGGACTAGTTCAACTACTGCCATGGGGGATACCCCAACCTAGCATGAAGAGAAACCAATACTGTGCCTTCAATATAGTAATATTTTTGAAAGTGAAAGATTTCATCAGACATCTCCCCTTGTGAAAGGGACTGAAATTTGACACAAATTTTTAATATGAGTTTGCTTTTTCCTGACTGTATTGCTTCTGAAAAACACCACCATCTGAAGACTTAAAGAATCCTTGATCTTCTTCTGTGATATTTTGCATAACTTTGCCTAGAAATAATTAACTATAATATCAAAGGATGTGCTCCAATGGATACATGGCCACAGAATCCAAATATATTACTACATACAATATCACGGGAAACCTCCAGTCTAATAGTATGCTCAAATAGTATACCGACAGCTCGGTTAAGACAATGGGTCTCAGAAAATCTCTGCAAGGGTTCTATCTCTCTTCCAGATGCTGAACCAACAGGCAGTATATGGTGCAGTCACTTCAGTAGCTATTAAAAACAGTTCCAGGAGCCAGAAAATGGCTTACTGTCACTGTAACTTTAGTATCTGCAAGATTTGAGGTCCTGTTAGATGGGCTCTCTTCCACCAAGGAACACTGCTCAGTTTCTGCTGAACTTCAGTCTGAAGCTACCACCTGATCATTTGGGGTTCCTCATCCTACTGAATGACAAGGGGGGTAAAAAAAGGGAAGATACTCTACCAACAGACTCCAATGACATAAGGATCTAGAATTTTTTTTACAGAATAGTGTATATCTGATACCAATGGAATCAATTTTGCATTTTTGATGCTTCTGTGCTCATAAGCAACATTGTGAAATTACATCAACTTCATCCTCAAAAGAAAAAGCAACTATGTCCTCAGAACTCTCTGGGGTTAAGTTCTAGGTTATACTAAAAGGCATGTAATCCAGCCAGCCACAGTGTCACTAGAATGTGAGGAAAGTATACAATAAGTGACAAAATAGGAAGGTATATATCAATTATAGACTTGGCACAAGCTACAGCAACAAAGACTATAATTTATTTCAGTAACTTTCTTGCATTAAGTCTTTGAAGATTTCGGAGCTACCACTTTTAGTGTGCCTCAGATGTAGATTAGATTTAACCTGGACAGAGCACGTCTGAGCAGTACAGAAGTGGATCATATCTGATACTGCTTTTGCACCACTATGATTCTCTGTCTCACCTGTCTGTTTTCTTTTCTTCCACCTACAGCATCCAGTTTTGCAGGGGTCACAATCAGCTTCATGTTGCAATATGACAATACCCTTCTTCAGGTCTATGCAATCCAGATGTGGAAGGATGTTAATTAATCCTGGGGAGAATTTTTGATGAACTGGAGATGAATGCCTATAAATAAATGCTTCCATCTTTCTTCTCAAGATGGATGGTTCTGGGGAGTATTTGTTACAGCTTCTTAAGTGATGTCATGAGATAAGAGAGGCATCCACATAATACTGTATACTTGTACTGCTTCTCACCCTTTCTTTGATATTCTCTCCCTAATTCCTAATAATGTTTGGATTATATTCCCCAATAAAGTTGGTTTAGAAGTCTGGAAGCTGTTTTTTAAGTTTCAGATTCTTCCTACTCTGTAAAAGTAATTCTAGACCCTTATGATAATTGGGGTCTACCTGTAGAGTATCTCCTTTTAGTTTTTCTTCTGGTCATTTGGAAGACAAAAATCTTAGTAAAAAAAAATAAAATGCTATCCTCATTCAGAGTAAAAGGTATAGAATGAGTCAAAGCTAAGAGCTAAATATAAGTAGAAACAAATTCCTTAGAGTTTTGAAAACTAAACTGAAGGTATTAGCTCCTAAGTGGCTAGAGACCCACTGATGATTTTTGAGTTTGGAAGTCACACTTTGAAAGTTGTTATTTAGAGAAATTAAACACTCATTTAGGAAGGAATGATTCAGAAAATGACTTGTGTACAGTTGCCAGAAGAGAGGTTATTTCAGTAATCCAGGTGTGAGATGATGAGCTCCGGAACCGAGGTGGTGGGATTACCAGGTAAATAGAATGACACATTTACAGACATTTAGAGGGAGGGGTTGACACCATTTGATTGCCTGTTAGAAGTAAATGGTGAAAGAAGAACATACACTAAAAATAACTAGGCACTTCAAACTGTGCACAAATGGTTTGCTTTCTGAAATGCATCTTTTTCTATTTCGGAAAGCAGATGACCATATTTTAAGAAGTGGCTGTAATGTAGAGACAAAATGTAGGTTTAGGAGTCCATAAGCTTATTCAAAAAGAGATATTAATTGAGAGTGTATTTTAGGTCAGACACTAGGCAATAGGCCAGGTCTAGTGAATAATGAGTGACAATGAATGAAACAGACAAAAAAATACCTGCTTTAATTGTCATTTATTCTAAGAGGGAGACAAATCGAGATGATTAACTAATTTTCATAATATTTTAGAAGATTATAACGGAAAAAAACCCCCACAGCTTACTGAGTAGGATCACAAGTGCTGGGATGGGGAAAATTTTGAACAGTGTGATTAGGATAAGCTGCACTGAGAGGGGACGTTGGAACCAAGCCTAGAAGCGAGCCGATGGAATAGATGCGAAAGAGCCCTCAGAGCAGAATGAACAGCTAAGAAGATCCTGAGGCAATAGTTTCAGAAAGGGAACAGCAGCCAGCTCAAAACACTGCCACTGGCAGAACTTAGACAATTTGAGCATCGAAAAGTATTTTTTGATATGTTTCCATGAGTTTTTGAGCATATTCTTGATTTCTGACATTCAAAATTATTGGAGGCTTAGTTGGTATTATTTTTCATTCTCCATACCTGAAATCACTTACTTATCAAAGAAGTCTGTTTACAAAACCATGGACTGGACTGGGATCTAGTCACTCTCATTGTTGGAGTGGGGCCTCTGCTTCCAGGCATTGTTGGTGGCCTGTGCTATCTACGCATACCTCTTTCTATGTCTAAGTTCTCATATACTTTCAACTTCAACCTTCCCCACACCAAAATTGAGCATTTTTCTCACTTTACCCACATTGGTATTTATAGCTCCTTTTCTCATCAGAGTATCTGAGTTTCCAACAATGACAAGGTATTTTATTTCCTTTTACAATGTGTACAAAATAGTATTGAAATTGCTTCACTACTATGAGCAAACCTCCGGATCTCAAGTTTCCTTTTCTTTTTTTATCCTTAAGACTGTATGCTGTAGAAATAGAGGAAGTACAATCAAAATATCGTATGCGAGGTCATCTGAAATAATTCTCTGTGTATGTATCCTCTGCAGAGTATCAATTTGATGTAGTTGTTGTTTCTATTTGTATTTAATTTTCATTTTTTCCCCTCCTATTTGATATAATTTAGGTTTGATAGTATTGTTTAACTTTGGGAATAATTAAGAGTTCCAATCTTAAAGTCTCATTGCATTCTGTATTACTGCTATCACACTGCTGTTCTTATCACTAAGTAATTTAATTAGTTTTGTGTTTATGGTCTGTGTTTCTTTTTTGTTTCAAAAAGTAGATCACACATATATACTAATATGTTTCATTTTTAATATTTCCTTAACAATATGTAGCAGCATTTTATTCTATCTAATTGTATGTTGCTTTTTTCTAAGATTTTGTCCTGGAAATCACTCCTTATCATAAAAGTAGCTCCATTCTATTTTACAGCTTTATAGTATTCTATTGCTATATATATCACAGTTTTCAATTGGTCTCCTGGGGTAAGTTTGTAGGTAAGTTTGTTTCTGATATTTTACTATTTCGAACAGTACCACAATGAATATCTTTGCATATGTTTTTATTTTCGGAGGTATAAATTCAATGTGAATACCTTTAAATAGAGTTGCTAGATGTAAAGTGCAAATGCAACTGTAGAGTTTCTAAAGATGTTGCCATATTCTATACATGAGTTATACAGATTTGCAAACACGTTAACTATGCATGAGGGTGCCTGTTACCCTATAGCTTGCAATAAAGTATATTGTTAGGCTTTTAAACTTTGTCATAATGAGATAAGAAATGGTGTCTTAACAGGGTTTTAATTTGTATTTATTTTGAGTGTTGAGCATTCTTTCAAATTTTCAAGAACCACTTTTAAATCTGTGTGTGTGTGTGTGTGTGTGTTTGTGTGTGTACTACTCATGTATGTGGTGTTTCTGTGTGTTGGCAACTTTTGCACATTTTTCAATTAGATGTTTAGTCTTTTTTCTCAGTACTCAAGAAAATGTGGTACATACATAAATTGAATATTATGCAACCTTAAAAAGTGAGGAAATTCTGTCATTTGCAATAACATGGATGAGCCTGGAGGACATTATGTTAAGTAAAATAAGTCATACACAGAAGGGCAAATACTGTGAGATTGCACTTACATAGAGAATCTTGAATAGTCAAACTCAAGAAGCAGAGAGTACAAGGGTGATTACCATGGACTGGGTATGTGGTGGCAGGGGATCTGAAAGGTATTAGTCAAAGGGTAAAAAGTTTCACTCTTGCAAGATGGATAAGTCCTAGAGATCTACTGTACAGCATAAAGCCTATGGTTAATGATACTATATTGTATACTTAAGCATTTGCTAAGAGGGTACATCTTATGTTAAGTGTTACTGTATCACACATAAAAATAATCATAGATAAAGAGGGTAGGAAGAAACTTTTGAAGCTGATGGACCTACTTACAGCAAAAATTATGGTGATGATTTCATGAATGTATGCTTATCCCCAAATGTATCAAGTTGTATACACTAAATATATATAGCTTTTTGAATGTCAATCATACCTCAGAAAAGTAATTTTATAATGTTTATATATTTGTGAGATTGGCTCTTTTTCTAATAGTATATTCATTGCAAGCGTATGCTCCAGTTTGCCATTTATTTTTTCATAAGTAATATTTTACTTATTTTTTCGATGCAGTTGTTTATATAGCTGAATGTATTGATCTTTTATTGTATCCATATTTTTTATTTACAGTTTAAAAAGTCTTCTTCCACACTCAGGTTAAAAGGAATCTACACATCATTTCTTTTATTGCTTGTATAATTTCATTTTTTAAGTTTAGGTAACATTCGTTTTTATGTTTATTCTAGTGTATACGTGTTTTATGTATTTGATTCTATCAATTTTTCTTTTGCAAAATGACTATCCAGTTTTGCCCGCTTTATTTAATAAAAGGTCCACCTTTTCCTCAATTATTTGAGATCCCACCTTAATTATATATGAAAATTTCCCCTTATATTTGGGAGTATTTATGGACTGTCTGTACTGTTCTTTGGATTTACAGTCACTAGAATAGTTTATAGTAGGTTTTGCTATCTGACAAATCTAGGGTAACTTCATAGCTTAATTTTCAGATTTTTCTATTATTTCATACTTATTTTTCCATGTAAACTCTACAGTCAACTGGTATATATGTGAGGGATGTGTATGCTGTACTTATTAGAATTGCATGAAATTGACTTACATTTTAAGAGGATGACTTTAGCAACTGTGTTTAGGTTGATTAGTGGGGAGGATGATGAGCAATGGTGGAAGAGCATGATCAGTTGATATTGAAATAATCCTGGTGAAAGATGGCTAAGACTTGGACCAGGTTAGCAATAGTGGAAATGGACTGGTGCTCAGATTTTGGACATATTTTGAAAGCATAGCCAGGGGAATTTTTTTAAAAAATAGCATGTGAGGTATTGAAGCCAATTATGTGTCCATGTATTCTGTCCTGAGCAATGAGAATGATGCAGTTGTTTTGTACCGAGAAATGGAAAGCTGTGGAAGAAATAGGTTTGGTGAATATAGTAACTTTGAGAAGTTTTGTTTTTAATATTTAAGTAGGTTTGGAATAGAATATATGAGCCTGGAATTTTGGGAGGAAATTTGGGCTGGAGTCTTGATATCTGGAGTGTTGCTATCTGTTACCCAACTGACTTATTTTCTTTCATTTTATGTATTTGTCTCCTTAAACTTGTCTATTATCCTTCACTGTTGAAATTACCTGCAAGGACAATTTGAAGGATGTATTGAATATATACTATGTTCTATACTATATTTGCCTAAAAGAACTTCCATTTATTTTCTTAAAAATCCAGTTGATTTTCTAGAATGTAAACCCAGCAGGGGCTATGAATTGATTATCCCAGTTCTAATTTTTGTGTATAGACCAGCAGAAATTTGACACATGAAAGACCAGGCAGTGTAAAGTGGCTAAAAGGCACGGGAACACAAAGGAGAAAGATCATAGTCAACACAAGGACATCATAAATGAACCTTAAATAAGTAGATAGATAGATAGATAGATTAATAGTTGGCGCAGTGCTATTTTACTAAGCAATTCAAGCCAATATAACAAAATATAGGAAACTTTCAATTTTCTGCACTAATAAAAAACCGATAAGATAGTAATGCAAAAAAATAATATCAACAATTTTATCCTTGATCTTGGAATGTATTGTGACCTTTCCAGCCCTTTATATTGTATATTTTATAACTAAATGTAATTTTTTTTGAGTTTTGTGTCCTGAAAACAGATTTGGTATAATACATAATACATATATGGTATGAGATATCATATTTAAATAGTCACATTTAATGCCAATAATGTCTCTCAATGTATATGAAATACATAAAGTAAATATACAGTATTTATGTACATATATAATAATATATAAATTATATATACATTTATATATTTATATTAGCTGTACTTATCCAGCATTCCAAACTAAGAGCAAGAAATATTTTATTTATGCTTTATGTATTTCATATACATCAAAACATTATTATCAGCATTAGTATGCCTATGCCTGTTAGCATACATGCATAACTACGTGTCTGAATATAGTTACGCATTTAACTATGTGTTACAGATTCTGAACATTATTCAGAAATGGAAAAAATAATTTCCAAAATGAGCTAGAATTTTCAAAATTGACTCTACAGGAGAGGTGACTTCACCGTAGATTGTGAGTAAGGGAAAAGAAAACTTGTGGTTTTGCAAATGGTTGAAGCAATTGCAGAGAGATAGAAATAAATTTAATGAATTATAAATATTGTTATAAATGTGCTGATGGAAAGTGTATGATAGCAAAAAATGTGAGGGATATATGAGGATGACAGTAGAATCATTCACACATATTAAATATGTGGATGAGGAATATATGTTTGCCCCAAAATACTGTAAAAAACACAGTTGCTGCTTAATTAAAATGCATTATTAACATTATATTCTACAATAATAACCGCCAGTGGGATGCATGACAAAATGAAGAAGTGATGGTACATGAATTGGGGAACAACTTTTGAAACATCTGAGGAAATACAGTCATGAGCTGAAATAATAGCATGTGATTTCATTTTCAAACACCTACAATTACTAATGACCAAATGGAAATAAATAAATGGTCTCTGAAGTGTAGGAGAATGTAATACATATTTTAAATTTTAATAACAGAATCATAATTACCCAAATACTCTAAATTATCAAGTCGTTTTGAATGGAGATGTAGTTCTAAACTTTTGAAAGATTAAGCTAGTATAAATAGAGGAGAAATGAACTGGACTCACATAGAAGAGTTACAGATAAACCATGTCTGATCAAAACCAGTGATATGTTTTAATAATAAAAATCACCACATTCCTTTCACTTGAAAAAAGTGCCACAAATATTTTACTCTCATAGGAGGATTCTGTGTTATTTAATAAGTAATATAAAACAAAGATCACTTATCTTAGACATCTAAAGTTGTGTAACTAAACTTTCTGTGAACTTATTTAACATATCCTCGATAGATTAATGAGTGGAGACTTACTTTTAGGCAAACCTATTCTATTAGTTTGCTAAGACTGCCATAACAAAGTGTCACAGTCTGTTTGTCTTAAACATTTATTTTCTTACTCTTCTGGAGGGTGACAGTCCAAGATCAAGGTGCCAGCATCGGGTGAGACCTTGCTTTGTGGTTTATAGGTACCCATCTTTTCACTGTGTCATCATATGAACCTGGTCTTTATTTTGTGCGTGACTTGAGGCAGAGAGAGAGACAGAGAGGCAGACAGAGAGAGATCTATCTGTTGTGTCTTCTTCTTCTTTTATGGACGAGAGTCCTATTGGATTAGAGACCGACCCTTATGACTTCATTTAATGGTAACTCCCTCTTTAAAGGCCCTATCATCAAATACAGACAAATTGGTGGTTAGGGCTTTAACCTATGAATTTTGGGGGGACACATTTTGGTCCATAACACCTAGAAAGTTATATTAAAGATCAAATAAGTAATCTTGAAGAAGTTTTCAAAAATATCCAAGTCCCATGGTTTCTTTCCACTTTCTTTCCCATCTATCTATCTGTAGAGTGGGGATGGAAAAACAATTAACTGTGGCTTTGTAAATAATTACCACCTCTGCTACTGTATAATACTCATTCAAAAAGCCTTTTAAAAATTTATTTGTTGAGGGTTTTTTAAACCACTTTTTAAAACTCTAGTGGATAAATTTTTAAGAGTTATAAATTCCTTTATTACTAATATATGTTTATTTGTAACAGAATTATCATTTTAAATGAGGTTACTTCTACAGAAATCAGTCATTATATTATTTTTATAATATCTTATTTCATTAGTGATGAAAATTTCAAATAACCAGAATTTAATATTACAGCCCACTTTATATAAATCACCAAATTTGAATGGATAACATTTAGCCATTTGAGATTTAAATATATATGTGGTGAGTTTGGTAAGTTTTGCATGAGGATTTTTACTGTTTTTTTAAATTCCAAGTACTTTCTAATTTCACTTATTACTTGCTCATGAGACTATAACACATTTCTCTTAAATTCCCATTCGTTTTAAAAGAATATGGACAACAGCTTCTGGGAGGAAGTGAAGATTTCCCAAAACAATTGGGAAATCTGTCTTAACTTCTGAAAGATAGATTTTTAATGTAACTTTTTACTGTATAACTGGAAGCACCCTTTAAATAAATCAATCATTTTGCATGCAGTTAATCCCTTAGATGGTGAAGCCCTGTTATTTGGTAATTGAAGTGCTTATACCTTAATGAAATACTTATGCCAGAGCCAAAAGTGTTTAGGCTGCTGCTTTGTTTCAGAGATGGTTTTGAAAATGATTTTACAGCAAATCTTTTGTGACTGGAAAAAAAGTTCAAAATAATTAGAAACAATTTAGTTTTAGAATAACTTCTCAAAGAATTGTGAATTAAAATGATTCCCTAGATATTTTAAAGTCTCTCATTAGTTGAAATATTTATAACCAATAATTATTTTATGGTTCTAAAATGCTTACATTTTTGGAAAGAAGAAATATATAGGGTTTTACAGATGTGTCATTTGACAATAATTTTACAATTATAAGTGGCATTTTCCCTAATGACACTAAAACATGGGAGCACAGACTTTTTGGCAGCCCAGAAATCATGCAGTCATTGTGCAATGCTGGCCTTCTTAGTTCTGATGGTTCTGTTTTTTTGTTTTCCTCTTTCCGTTCTGTGGAACTATTTTCCATCACCACTTTGTTTTCATCACCTTACTTTTTCAGAGAAATCTTCGTAGACTATGTTCTCTGGTTTCATTTAAAAAGTGTTTCCCAGTTAACTTACACATGATTTATGTAATTCATTTAAAGGCAAATAAATCTGAATATTTTCCTCAAAGAAAATAAGAAATGTATACACCATGAATTCCATGACCTACTATGGTCTTATTTTTTTGTTAAAATAAATTTATTAAAATAAAATAAATTTATTAAAATAAAATTCCATGACCTACTATGGTCTATATTGTTTTCTATATAAAATTAATTCAGCGTGGAATGAAAGGTGTCGAGTGCTAATTTGACTGCTATATGATAATGCTTCAATAACCCAGTCCAAATCTAGCCTAGCTTCAGATGTGTAAGTAATGAAGCTCAAGAAATCCAAAAATAATTTTAATTTATTTGACTTGTGTTTAACTGGGTGACTGGATAATTTCTTTGCACATTTTCAAGAATGCAACATTTAAAGAATGAATGACTAAATGATTTTAGAGAGTTTATTAATTATACTAAAAATTAAATACTCATCTAATACCAGTATTTGTGACTCACTTTTTTGGTTATTTTTGTTGTTGTGGCTTGTTCCACAGAGATATAGACTTGCTCTGAACAACTGTGGGACCTAAGAAAACAAATGCAAGTTCACATACCATATATAAAAATATTTAAAAATATGTCAAGATAACAAACTATTAAATAAAACATGTTCTATCCTTTAAACCTGAAAATTATACATGCCTCAAAGAAAATTGAAAAAGTTGTTGTAAAACTACATTTTACTATATTTTACGTTCTGGTGCATTTCTATGCTCTTTGGCATAGACCCCTAGTTAAGGGCCTCTAGTCACTAAATCTAAAGGCAGTACTGTAACTTGTGATTGTTACTTAATATTTACTTCTTATTGCATTTAGTAGCATTTTCTGCATTCATTACATTCCCAACTAGTGAACTTAGACAAAATGACCTCAAAATATACTTTGTGTAAATAATATTCTAATATACCATGAAAAATAAATGGTGTATGTTTTAGAAAGAATTATAGTGGAATATCTGATGACTCAGAATTGTGAAGGGTTCCTTAAGAAAAAGCAGTAAAACATACTGTAGTAGACAGTACTGTGATAGTGATCAGCATAAAAAAATTTCAAGAAAATCTGTTCATGAAAATACACCGTAAATGAAGTTTACAAAAAGCATATGAAGAAAATATATTCCATGCATATATGAGAGTAACAGGGCAATACTTATTCTCTATTTCTTATATTTGCACAGGGTGTAGGAGATTTCCACTATTCTCCCCAAGAGAGAAGTAGTTGGTGAGGAGATTGGGCTTGACTCCATATACAATAAGGAAAAGTGGGAATTTATAGCCAAGGAACAGGATGGAAAAATGACTAGAAGAAACATCAGAGGTGAGGAGGGATTCTGTCTAAACCTAGCCAACAGGTTTCTTGCTGAAGGCAGGCCAGAGTGATCAGACATTACCTGGGGAAGGTGGACGTTATGGAACCAGACTAGCTATCAAGGATTCTGGCTAAACTGGCTTAGCAGAATGAACAATGCACAGATGAACATGGAAGTCCAAAAGTCAGGATCTACTTGAGTTCAGGGGAGCCTGAGTAGAGTTTGGTCAAAGAGAGAATCTTTATCACCACCACTCCCCAAAACCCATTGCCAGCTTTATGTTTCTCTATACCTCTTACCAGCTTCTAATACACTATGCAATTAATTTATTCATTTTGTTATTATCTATTTCCCATGCTAAAATGCAAACTCCAAGAGAGCATGGATTTTTATATCCAATTTTTTATTTGCTATTGACCCATCAACTAGAACATTTACAGCCCATAGTAGGTCTTCAATAAACATTTGTTGATTTATAATCTGTTGCATAGTTTCTGCTGGATCTTTGAAATGAAATAATTCATGAAAATTACTTCTAACAATACCTGGAATAGACCTTCAATAAATAATAGCAGTGATTATTTTGTCTGTTGTATTTTAAGAAGTGAGATATAGAACGGGTTCACATAATGCTGTAGAAAGTGAAAACTGACCACTTGGTTGACAATCCTGAATAAAAGGTGCTATTAGCATACTATTTTGCCTCTTACAGATAATTGATTTCACTACTGCTAGAAGTAGTAAATGCAAGAATTCACTGATTTTATTCCCGTGGACATTTCTCTTCTCTTCCACTTAAAGCACCTGAAGTACTGCTGATAAGCAGGTATGAGATTTGACATATATTCTCTAATTAGTCCTGCTTTTCAAGTATGTGAAACACAGACAAAAATCAGAAAGCCAGAAACCTTGCCATGATGTCAAAATAAGAGTAAAAGGAGGCCTTATCTCAAAAAGAGTATTTCTAGTTGAAATACACATTTGCATGTGGAATAATAAGCATTATACTTCTGAGTAACAAATTCATGGATTTTAGGTACTCTAGGAAGAACAATTACAATGTATCAGTAAATTATTTGCCTAAATTTGACTTACAGATTTCTAGGTGCTTAGGGGATTTTAAACAAGATAAGTACCCTCCCTGTCCTCACTGAGGTTACTGTATCAGAAAGGCATGGATTCAATAATGCATTTAGATGAATTTTAAAACAATGTACAATATACATGGTATGTGAGAAACACACCCTGATTGTGGAATTCAAATAACCTTGAGGTCTTTGAAGGGACCCCAGAAGATGAGGTGGCCAAGTTAAGACTGTAGAAGTAAGCAGATATTAACCCAGGTAGAAAGGAGATACAAGAGGAGAAAACAGTATGTGGAGCGGTTGTGAGGTGGGTGTTTCTCTGATCACTACAGAAAACTGGAGAACAGTCTAACTAAAGCACAGAACTTCAAGGGAAGAGGGTGGGATCACTATATTTCTCTTAAAATGAGCAGATTTTAAATCTTACTGATCTTTAACAAAAAGGGGGGGGAGAGAAGAGGGCAGGGCTATGATACTGGGATCTTGTGGATGCTGCATTGCTGATTGGCTGAGGTTTGCCTTTGTTACAAATTAAAGTGTCCTCAAAGAAGTGGTGCATGATGACGGGGGTGGTGAGGCTCAGGAAATGAATAGTCTGATAACATATACATATATATATGTTTATAATCTATCTGAAAGACAAATGAAGCCCTTTGAAGATAAATACGGCATCACTGGAGAGGATGAAATGGAAGACCATGAGAGACAATTTGAAGACTGTGGGCATCCAGGTCAAGGGGACCTGAACTAGATTGGTGGCAGTGAAGACACAGAGAGGCGGATAGATTCCAGAGTTACACGAAATAAGTGATTGGATTTGTGGGATGTCCAAGGAAGAGGGATCAAGGGTGAGCTCACTGTTTCCAGCTTGAGAAACTGGGTGCATGTGGTTTGCTATTTACTAATATAGAAACAATGGAGGAAGAATAACTGGAAAGAAAGGTAAACAAGGAGTTCAGTTTTAGGGAGAAATGCAGGCAATGATTAGCACAGGCAGTACTCAGGAGAGAGGTCTGAGCTAAAGATATTGTACATATTTGTCATCAGCGTCATATGCATGGTATTCTGTTTCAACAGAGGTTGAAGGGCATGATCCCAAGAAAGGATTAATTTAAAACTGCTTTTATTAATGATCAAATAAGGATGAAAATAGCAATTATACTTTCAAATGGGGATGCAGCAGCCCCTTTCTAAGCCTTATGATATGTGGATACGCTTTTATTTTTCAGCTGGTCTCTTGGATGTGAATGCAAATATGTAAATATAATTCATTGTATTCATTGGATCAGGGTTTTGCTCTTTTCAATACAAAATCTCTATTTTCTTTGTTTCTATTTTACTTGTGTTTTCCCCACAAAAGACAGTTTTCACTTGTAGAAGCAGCTCAATCATCTGCACTTGAAAACTATTCCCAAATCTGTAATTCCATGTCAGTCGAAATTCTCCATGGGCCTCTTGAGCTTTTACATTTCTTGTGAACCAAGGCAATGGCAGCTTCTCTTTTGGAGAAGCCTGAATCAGACTCCCCAGTATCCGCATTCCTGTAACAAAGCCCACGCAGCGTGCTCATATCAGCTGCCCCTCTTCACAGCACCCTGTGGGATTGGCGCTTGGGAACTGGCACAAGAAAACACTGGTACTGTTGCTACTGCAATTACCATGAATAATAAAGTCCTTTGTCGCTGACCCCAATGTATCATAACTCCTGCCAGCATCCACGAATAAGAGACAGACTAACATGTTAGCTTGCAAGTTAAGTGACATCAGACCCTACACAGTTCTCCATTAATCTGAGAATCTGAAAACTATCTATCATTTGCATACATTAATACATACATGGAGTAGTAGAATTCCAAGTATGCAATAGATAAAATGAGAGCTAAATTTATCATGCAATGATATGGGCTACTCAACTTGGATTAAAATATTAAAATGGGGCTTCAAGAGGTAATCCTAAAAGATAAACTATCATACCAGATGCAATATTAACTACAGAGAAAATTCTGTCAATTCAGGGATCAAAAAAGTCCAGGTTGTTGTTTGGTTAGGACATATGCTATTAGTTAGGAATGGAATTCTGATATTATCTATCCTAAAAGATAGGGTTATATTGCAGCTGAAAATACAGTTTAATGGCTGGGTCGGTGGGGGGGAGACTGGGATGGGTATTTGACAGCGTTCCTAATTTCCTAATACATATAAGCATTTCCGAATATACCTGGTTGACTACAGCAACGGTCCCCAACCTTTTTGGCACCAGGGACCGGTTTTCGTGGAAGACAATTTTTCCAGGGATTGGGGGAGGGGGCGGGGGCGGGCATGGTTCAGGGGTAATGCGATCAATGAGCGGAGTGGTTCAGGCTGTAATGTGAGCAATGGGGGGCGATGGGGAGCGAGCAGCAGATGAAGTTTGGCTCCCTCGCCCACTGCTTACCTCCTGCTGTGCGGCCGGTTCCTAACAGGCCGTGGACCGGTACTGGCCCACAGCCAGGGGGTTGGGGACCCTGGGACTATAGCATGTATAGCATGTACACACAGGTACACTCCTAAGATTCAGGGCGTTTGTGCTACTTGTGTGATCTTCAAGTTTTAGAGAAAGGTGTGCACTGGGTAGAGGTCTCATTTTGGAAATGGTTAGGAAGAGTAAACTACCACAATATGCACAATACGTATCCCAGAAGCTCTTTGAGCAACACTAAACAAGAACTCTTCAAGCTGAGGAATTCACAAAAAGGACAAGGGCTGATTAATCATTAGCACACCAGGACACTGACTTGGTAAAAGGCTCAGGTAAATTCTGACCCAAATATTTCGTCTTTCTAACGGTAATCTCTCAAGCTGTATTTAAAATGCATTCCTCATCTACACAGTACCTGGATTTATGACTTGCATAAAGACACTATGACATGGTGTTAGGTTGAGTTTTTGGTGTGTCGTATGTATGTAGAGGGGTGGTAACTGCTACATTCACCTAAATTGCAGCTTCCAAAGGCCTGATTGTGAGAAAATCAGTGTCCATTATCAGGCAGTATGTCTCAGGAAAACAGAACCTGCGTATAGTAGGGCTTATATGAGACATAATCATATGTTTGCATGTGTGTTTGGGGACTTAAACATCAAGCACTCATTATTGCTCACAAGGCTAGTGGGAGTTTGGGTCTGCATTCTGATGTTGCCTGGGCTTGACCAGATGTTTCCAGTCAACCCTGCATCAGATAGGTTGTTCTACTGATCTAGACCAGACTTTATCATAGTTGTGAGTCAGCTGGCTGTCAGTTAATCTAGGATGAGCTTGTCTAGGGCCACTAGCATGACTTGCCTCAGTCCATGTAATCTCTTATCTTCTAGGAGGCTCTACTGTATTTCTCATTTGTGTTTCATGGGAAGAATTCCAAGAGACAACGGAAGTACACAGGGGTCTTGAACCTAAGCTCAGAACCATCAGTTCCACTACATGTTCTTGGTTGAGGCAAGTTATAGGCCAGCTCAGATTTAAGGAATCCCAGGCTCTAAATAGCATTTCCTTAGAAAGGACTGCTCCACACTTACTATGCTATCATTTTGACTAATTCTCTGATCAATACATGTAACTATCAGAAGTTGAATGATTATTTACACTTCTATGTTTTATTTATACTTCTCTATCTTCCTAGAGGAGAATCAAAATCATTTATCCTTATACTTTAGCCAGTGAAACATTCAAATCTAGGAATGAAAAGGGAACTGGTGGGATAAACAAAACAAAGTTGATTTTATCACATTTATGAACATATGTGAAAGCATTCAAAATGAAACAATATGCATCTGAATATAACAGTTGTTCACTGGTTTATTCGTTATTAACAGAAAAAATTTAAAAATCACTAAACCTTAAATATTCTTTCAATTAGCAAATTATTCATTGTAACATATATCATCAAAGTTTCTTTTAAACACACCAGGCTTTAAGAGATAAAGCTAGATTTGTTAACTGTTAGTTTTATTCTAATGCTTGTGCTTTATCCTACCATGGAGGATGAGATAAATTATTCACTATGGAGAAATACATTAATAAATTCTGATCACTTCTATTCCGTGAATCATCTCTTTTGCATTGTAAAAGAAATTAATGTCTCTCCCCACCCTGAATAATTTATGTACTCTCCTCAGTCTTAGCAGCATGAATGTACTGTGTTCCTGGCAAGTTGAAGTTTCTGTTCACAAAGTGTGGTACTTTTTTTTTTGGCAGTGATTTGGTCATTTATTTCCAAAAAAAATTTTTTTATTAATTTTTTAATTGATTTTTATTGGCGTATGGTTGCTTTATACTGTTGCGTTAGCCTTCACTACGCAACACAATGAATTGGTCATACACATACAGATATCCTGGTTCATTTTTTTAATGGAGTTACCGTTTGCTTCTGAGTCATCTGCTTACTAATTGTCAAATACTCTGTCATTCAAGCAGTGTAATCTAAAGCTATTTTTTTTTTTTCAGATTTCTGACTGATCTACATGTACTAGATTCTCCATCAAAATTAACCAGGCAAATATAATGTTTAATTGTTAAAAAAAATTCTCTAAATAAGAAAACTTTTGTTTAATACAGACTTAAGACTGAGTGTTCTGGAGGTGGACTCCTGAAGGTTTATCCTGGCTCCACTTTTAATATCTATATGAACATGAGCAAGTAGTGTTTTTCCTCTAAGATGCAGTTTCATCATGACAATGGTAAGGATTGTTAACCTTATAAGTTTGATACAGGGATTAAATGATGCAAAGATCATAAATTGATTAAGACAGTGCTTAGCACTTGGAAAGTCATCTATAAATGTAGCTATTGTTAGTAAATGGAATTTATACTTTCATCAATGCAAAAGTAAATGGTAGTACTTTATTAATACCAAAATACATGTTGATTAGAATATTATTTTATAGACTTGATAGTTTTGAAGGGGAAGAATATCATTATTTTATTAGATTACATTAGACAATGAAGCAATGAAAAACACATCACATGATTTGAGTCCTCCATACCCAACATAGATAAAATTGAGCCACACATGTACTTTTACTTCATTTCTTAAAGAATTCAACCTGAAAAAGCAAAGCTCATGTACAGTGTAACTAAATGTTGTTAATAAAACTTAAGCAATTAAAACTTATTGGTAGTGGGACTTCCCTGGTGGTGCAGTGTTTAAGAAGCCACCTGCCAGTGCAGGGGACACAGGTTCGATCCCTGGTTCAGGAAGATCCCACATGCCACAGAGCAACTAAACCCATGTGCTACAACTACTGAGCCTGCGCTCTAGAGCCCATAAGCCACTATTATTGAGCCCATGCGCCACAACTACTGAAGCCCGCACACCTAGACCCCATGCTCTGCAACAAGAGAAGCCACTGCAATGAGAAGCCCGCACACCACAACGAAAAGTAGTTCCCGCTCACCTCAACTAGAGAAAGCCCGTGCACAGCAATGAAAGACTCTCAGACAAAAAAAAAAAAAAAAAGTTAATACTGGGAGCAGCTTATACAGGTACACATACAGGAATCCTGGATTATTTTTGTTAGATTAACTACTGTAAGTGTAAAACTGCTGAGATGGCAGAATTTTGCTTTCATGGGACCACTAAAGTAAACAAATGGAGAAAACCAAAGAAAGGTGCTATCTGGTTGTGCTGGGTAGAGGTCTTCGCTGAAAAAAAACCAATTCCCTATCTCAATCACAGGTTGGCCTTAATTCAGCTATTTAGAATGTACCAAATCCCACAGACAGAAAGAACCAGAGCAGAGAGCATAGAAAACAAATAGTTGTTTTGTTTTTTTTTTTCAGAGGGAGGCCAGCCAATACAGAAAAGGGTTAAAGCCACGAGTACAGGGAAATGAAGCACTAGACCAAGAATTGCAGCAGTATAGCTTAGCAAATTTCATGGGATGTGCAGACACAAGGAAAAGAGTGTTGGAAAGAACCACTAAAGCAAGACTTCAACAGCAATATCATAGAAGGAGAAATTAATGAAAAAAGAAAGGAAAAATATTAATATTTACACTATGGTGAAGCAGAATGAAAACCTTTAGTGATTACACTGGTAATGTGGGCCCTGGTTTACTAAACAGGGAAGTTGTTATCAACAATGAAACATAAATGTATGAAGAGGCCATTCTGGGAATTAAGCCACTTTAACCTGTAAAATCATCAGACGACTATGCAGATTGCTTAGAAAGATGACAGGGATCAATTAATGACTCTATAATTAAATATGCAATATTTATATATATAAGGATATAAATAACTCCCCAGTGTTAAGGGTAGATACACAAATATATATACACTAAAGTGTGTGTCACTGAAGTAATTCCAAAAGTTTTCTTTAAATCCTGTGTGGTATCATATGTATATTTACTACTGTCATTATTACCAAAATGTCATTCCTTTGGTAATTCATTCAATTTATATAAATTGAGAAAATAAGTGTCTGGCTTCTTTTATTAAATAAAATTTGAATAATACTTGGCCTTCTATCTAGCCATTTTGGTAAATGGCCTCAGAGCAGAGCTAGTAACAAGAAAAGGACTTAGCCAGTGTTACTCTTTGATTGTGTCATTTTCCAAAAGTCTTTCTGTGGATTTGGAAGTAATTTTGAGATCATGACAGTGATGTATTTAATACCCTGGTTTGACTAAATTGAGACTAAAGAGTATTCTAAAACAAATTAATAGAAATTGAACTGAGAAAGAAGATACATCTCAAATACTGATTTATTAGGCACTATCGATAATGTAGAAATATTTTAATATGCATCTCTTCTTTTTTCTCCTTTATGCCTATATGGATTAAATTAAATACATTTAGTATCTCCATTTTCTCTAATACATATGTAAATGTCATTTACTTATTGACAACTTTAATCCAGAAACATCGGTGTATCAGAATCTTATATCAGACTCATTTCAAAAAGTTTACATTTAGATCAAATTTGACAGCTAATGAAGATCCAGGTGTCTTGATAATGCTTGTTTACAGAACCCAGTGTTTCAAGCTGATGTGTTTGCATTTATCCTTCTACTGCTACCTAACTACTTCCTCAGTGTTGAAAGAATATAATTAATACATCATTGCTTTGAGGGCCGACATGGAATATTTGCTGTGTCAGGTACATACTCAGATATTCATTCTACTGAAATTTTAGGTTCTGATTCATTACTGAAATTCATATTTCTTACTTAAAAAGGAACATTTTAAACATTTTTCTTCAGTAAGATAAAATTGCTTTTAAGATTTTTTCTTTGCTTTATAAATCATTATTATATTTTACCTCATATACATATATATACTTTAAATTTCTCACCACAACCAAGTTTTCTTTTTAATCCAAGATATCAAATATTTTATACAATTGTTCTGAGTCAAGGAATTACTAAAGAATCAAGATCAAAAATATAATTTTAATAATAGTTTCATTTCTATAATTTCCAAGTTCTGTACAGTTTTCTAAAAATTTTATTTGACATATGTATTTTTCATAGAAAAAACAGTGGAGTATCCTGAATAACTTGTACTTTCGTGTTGACAATTTAAGTGATATGGTGTGCTTTCTCTCCAAATTGAGTCTACAAATATGTTTGTCTATATAGATGTTTCTTTCTTCTTCTCCAAAATAAATTTATTGATATTTGTTCAAAATCCCATCACTTTCAGTATCCTCTGTGAACTTGCTCTATCCATTATCCCATGTGTTTCAAGTGTCTTCATTTGTCTCATTTCTATTGGCTGCCTCATAGTATCTCATAAACATCCAGCTTCCCCCATTTCAAAGATAAAAAATAAATAAATAACAGGCATAATTCACTTTGGTTCTGATCCTCTCTAAATGTTACAGCACATGTCTCTTCCCTTCCATAGCAAGCTTTCTAGGAAGAATAGCCTATGCTTGCTCTTTCTACCTTAACATCCTAATTATTTTCCAAAACTGTATCTTGGCTTCTACTTTTTCCATTTTATACGAACTCTTCTTTTTTTTTAAAGAAGTTTATTTATTTATTTTTTATATTTGACTGTGTTGGGTCTTCGTTTCTGTGCGAGAGCTTTCTCTAGTTGCGGCGAGCGGGGGCCACTCTTCATCGCGGTGCGCGGTCCTCTCACTATCGCGGCCTCTCTTGTTGCGGAGCACAGGCTCCAGACGCACAGGCTCAGTAGCTGTGGCTCACGGGCTTAGTGGCTCCGCGGCATGTGGGATCTTCCCAGACCAGGGCTCGAACCCGTGTCCCCTGCATTGGCAGGCAGATTCTCAACCACTGCGCCACCAGGGAAGCCCCCGAACTCTTTTTCTGAAAGTTACTAATGGCCTTGTCATTTCTAAATAAGAAAGACTTTTTCAATCTTCATCCTTTTGGCTCATTAACATATGTTAGTCTCTTATCTTAGTTCACATTCCCAGACTATAGATCCCAGAATTCCTGGTACCAGTCAGGGTACCATGGTTGAGTTCTGGCCAATAGAATGTAGGAACATGTGATATATGTCACTTTCAGGCCTGTCTTTAAAAAAATCTCTTTCATGCTACTACTCTAAGCTTTCTTTATTTGTCTCCAAGTGGTCAATCACAGAGGTTCCAGAAGAAGACTAAGAAACAGTAAAAAATGATGGAGTTGAGGAAAGAAACCCTAGCTTCAGAATATCCAGGTAGAGTGAAAGTGACCATAAGTTGTCCCAGTTTGCCTGGGACTTAACCAGTATTAGAACTGAAAGTCCTGAATTCTAGAAAACTCTTTAGTCCTGTGCAAACAGCGGAGGTTGATCACTGAATGCTACCCACTGAACACTGAACACCCACTATGCACTAGAACTGTTATTGACCTAGCAATAACTATTCTATTGTGTTAAGGCACAGAGATATGGGAGTTTGTTTGTTATAATGGTTAACCTACTTGAATAAATATCTAAGAGAGAATCATCTATCACCCTTCATTTTGTTTCAACATCCTCTTTTATTTTTCACATTTACAATTTTTTTTGATTGAAAGATTTTTATTAATGTGAATTTTAATATATAGAAAGAAGTGCCTAAATACAAGTAATGTGTACATAATTTTATACATATTATCATTATTTAAATATTATTAAAGTGAATACCATTAATGTACCATGCAGGTAAGAGATTTGATTGTGGCTAGATTCTCCTTTTATTATTGGGGTGTTAAACAGAATCCAAAATTAAAGGCCATGGTTTGAATAGACCTCTAGACTAAACACTCACAGCCAGGTAATTGAAACTTAAACTCTCTTGGTTTCCCTGAAATGCTGACTCTGACCTTAACCAAAACTTAAGCTTTCTTCATGTCAGCGTGACCTTCCAACTTCCTAGCCAATCAGATACAGACGAGTAGGCTGAGTGGTGCTACCCTAAAAGGAACGTAAATTTCTAGTAACCAAACACAAAACTATGTACTCCCTCATTCATGTTTGTAAACTGAGCAGTAACTGCTGAAAGCCGAGCTTCTTAACCACTTTTGGTTTTGGAATCCCCCTGTTCGGAACAATCTGTTTCTCCCTCAATAGAATATTCACGTCAAGTGAAGCTCTCTGAATTTTCCTTAGAGAGAGGCAACCCTATACTAAACTGCTTACGTAGAGGTTTGCTTGATTTTCCTTTTTTAATTTGTTTTACCAATTACGCATATAACACTAAACAATATGCATGTCTGCAGTTTTCATGCTTCTTCTTCTCATCATTGTGTTTGCTAGGACATTTACAATTACTATTATCAATTATCTATGTAGTCTGGATCCTAATAGTTATCTATTAGAATGAGCCACACTTTTTATTCATTTGTATATCCAATCAAACCCTAAATTCGGTGACCCAACCCTCTACAGTCTTTAAATGTTTTCCTTTTCTCTATTTTCCTTCCCAGATATGAGTTCACATTCTTCTATTTTTTTCACTGATAATCAAATTTTGGGGCATAATATAATTATTCAGTGATCTTGTTAAATATTCCCTGGACACACTTAAATCAGTCTGATCATAGTTTGGGGATGAGGAGGACATTATTTAAATCACTCACATGACTCTGATGATAAATATGACAGTTTAGAAACACTAACAAGGAATGTTACTAAAGCCTTATTATGGGGGCTTCCCTGGTGGTGCAGTGGTTAAGAATCCGCCTGCCAATGCAGGGGACACGGGTTCGGGCCCTGGTCCGGGAAGATCCCACATGCTGTGGAGCAACTAAGCCCGTGTGCCACAACTACTGAGCCTGCGCTCTAGAGCCCGTGAACCACAACCACTGAAGCCCGCATGCCTAGAACTGTGCTCTGCAACAAGAGAAGCCACCACAATGAGAAGCCCACGCACCACAATGAAGAGTAGCCCCGCTCGCCGCAACTAGAGAAAGCCTGTGTGCAGCAACAAAGACCCAATGCACCTAAAAATAAATAAATTTAGTTTTTTTAAAAAAAGCCTTATTACGAGTGACTGTGCATTAATAAAAAATCCAACAGTATTTGGAGTTTGTTAATAATAGTATTTTAAATGAAGAAATACATTTTATGTGTCTGTGGAAGCATAAGTAATTCTAAAATAATCCCTCCCAACTCAATGGAAAATATATACCACCTTGCCCCTTGATTAGGGCTTGGTTTTAAGTGTTTATGATTTATAGGGGTTATATTTAAACTTTAATTTTAAACGATAACATCACAAAAAAACCCAAAACCCAAACAATAGGTAACTCAGCTCAACCTCTTCAGGAAATTACCAAAGTTTGATGATGATCCTAAACTCCCAAAACATGACAGTTTCAAATAAGAAATGAATTTGGTTTCGTTCATCTGAAATCCTTTGGCCATTATGTCTTAAGAATTTATGGGGTGATCACAAGGTGTCAGTTTTGAAAAGACAGTTGTCATTTGAGAGGGAAATACAAGGCAGACAGAAGATGAGCCATTTTTGGTGAGGCTGTTCAAGTTTCTCTTTCATGTCCTTTCAACACACTGGTCATGTTTGTCTCACTCAATGTAAAATCCAACATCCTTATATTTTCACACAAGGCCAGACCTGGCCATGTGTTACCTCACTAACCTCTTCCTTTAATCTCTCCATTTCTTCCTCCACTCCAGATACTCTGTTTTCCTTGCTGGTTCTCTGGGCAATGCATTCTCAACAGGGGTGATAACTTTCCCAAGGGGGCATAAATTGGTTCTCAGTGTTGGGGTGTGGTGAAAAAATCTCGTACTCTTTTTTTAAAATAAATCATAGATATGCATATAGTACATTAACAGATTTATAGTATATATGTAGCATGAAAATTTCCTTAAAGAAAATTATAGAGCAAAATAATTGTCTAAAATGGCTTTTTAGCAAGAAGCTGACCAAAAAAAAAAAAAAAAAAGGTTGAGAAACACTGTTAGCCAATCAGCAAACAGTCACCAGAGCTCCTTTTTAACTGGCTATTTCCTTGCCTGGAAATTTCTTTCCCTGGATACCTGCACAGTCCAATTTGTCCAAAATATGTAAAATGGCATTTTATTCTGATATTTCCCTTTCTGTTTATCTTTCTTCTCACCAGTGACTGCTAACAATTTTACTTATTCAATTTGTCAAGTTTCTTTCTCATTCACTAAAATAAAAGGTCCAATAGTAGGGATTTTACCTTTTTCAGTTTATTTTCCAGAACCTAAAGTATTGTATGCCATAAAAATTAAACACAATATATATTCGTGCTTGAATAGATTGACTGCAAGATAATATCATTGAATGTTGAAAATGATAAAGAAAGGCAGATAGACCCAGGCCTTTAGCTTGTCTAAATACTCAGAGCATTACAGTTGTAAGTTGAACTTTGTAGAGCTACATTTATGCCCAGATCCAACACTCTGGAGAGCCTGGATATCATACAAATCTGTGGAAGGGTTGGTTGAATTCATTCAAATTGTATGTTGGATAAAGCAGTGTGGTTAGAGATAGATATTAATGGACACATCCTAAGGAGCCCTATCTCTAATTAATTCAGGAATTAGAGGTTTGCATGAGCAACTGACACTCTACAACATGTTTTGCAAACTTACACAAGTCCTATGGCTTTCAAGAATACACAGGCGACAGACCACATGTACTGCTTGCCTTATTCAAACGCTCTACTCTGAATGTGCACAAAAAGAGAAAAATATCTCTTCCCCCTTCCTGATGTTTCATTCTTAGTACAGGGAATTCCAACAGTGTAGTACTTCTGCGTCTTCTTTGTCTTATTCACTCAGACACCTTGCTCATTCAAATCTTAGATAGATGGACTCAATTACCTGAATCATATATTTTCAAATAATAATGAGCTTACTCAGTTCACCTGGGTTCCCTTCCTCTTGAAATCAGGCCTGCTCATGTCCAGCACAAACTTTCCCTTATTGCACTGAGACAGAATTTATCTTATCTGTTTCTATGTTGTCTTGGGACCAAGTGGCTAAGTTTGCCTAAGTAAGGCTACTTAACAAAAACCCAAATCCATAGCCTCTATCAATCGTAAACATGATATTTTGGCCTGAATATAGTTTTGCTTTTCTCCCAAATGTTTCAGAACTGGATAGAGGAAATATATGATAACAGCCCTCTTGACTACCCCCAATTTTTTATTCCATAACTTCTTTTATTCACTCATTTCTTCAATTACACATTTAAACAATGTTTATTGAGACTATCACTGAGAACACTACTTTTTATGCACTGTTTTAATACTAAGAAAACATACCATCTCGCCTTCCACATATAGGGAGGTCTTTTGGGTTGCAAAAACAGAAACATTGCTTCTATATTAATATTGCAATTGCACAACAGACTGGGTATAGAGAAAACATAGGCCTCCCAAGTGAGTGTTCTGGCTGATAAAGCAAATACTAGGCCTTCTGTGAATGTATAGATTCTATCTTATGGCAAGGATCCATTAGTATCTTCAAATTGCTAACTAAAACATCAACACTCATAATTAGAAAGAAGAAAGATTGTTGGTCTGGCCTACTAAATTAGTTAAAACACTTGATTATAAGGAACAGAAACTAACTCAAGGTAGGGAATTTGTGTCCATTTCCAACATTGGGGATAATGCTCTGCTTTAAGTAGAGACCCTGCATAAGGATTTAAAATGTTGTCAGGATGCCTCTTATTGGGGATAAAATAAGCTCCTCCTATACCTTCCATAGTTTCAGCTACATACTGATCTTTTTCTGGATCCCATTTCTAAATTTCCAACAGATCATCTGATTAGCCCAGTGTGGAGCAATCATCCTTCCTTTTGCGTTAGTTACAACCAAGGGACTGAATAATATGGTGGAAACATAGAACAATCTCATGTGTAAGATAAGCATTTGTAAGAGAGATATTGCTGGTCAGACTTACTAGTAGGTCTCTTCTCACAGAGAATATGATAGACTTTAGTAACTGTTCATCCTAATATTTAGTCTTAATCTTTTGAATAAGCTTATAAGTATTTACATATTCATGCAAATGAAAAATTGTGTCAACCACATTAACATAGTTATGGGAATAACGGAAAATCAGCCTTCCAGGATCACTTGAGGACAATTTGTCTATTCATATCACCCTTTAGTATGTATACTTATTTATGAGTTTCAACTATTGATTAATTATTTTGTAATTTTTATCTGCAGTATAATAGTAATAACTTTCCAATGCAGTTAGACCAAAATTAATGTGTATTGACAATAATTTATTAGCAATGAGCTAAAATGTGACAGGTTTACAATGTTAAAATAAAATAGAGAACATTCATGTCACTGCCACTCCCTTTCTTTATAGGATCTTAAAGAAGGAGAGGAAGGGATAGAGTTACTGTGAATAAGCTAGCAATTACATATATGAGAGCAATTGCAGGATATACATATCAATGTGTTAGCAATCCCAGCAGTTTCCACAACTTCTCATTTATTAAAAATGATTTGTGTTTGCCCTCTTGCTCCAGGGCATTGCTAGGTTGAATGAGATAAAGGATTTATTGGAAAATTATAAGAATCTGGGCTAAACTAAATCGATTTACTATACAAAGGGTAGAGCACTACTACAGGATGAAAAGTACTAATGCATCCAGAAGTCTGGAGGAAGTCAGGCTGGATATAGCCAGGAGGGATAGGGTAAAAGGAAGTCAGGCTAGGAGAATTTGTGGGAGGAGAGGGAGAACAAGGACAATAGAGCAGCTGTGAAGAATTTGGGGTTATCATTTACCAAGGAGAGTTCAGAAAAAATTCCCATGAGTTATTTCAAGGATTTTACTCTGTGTGATAGCCGAGATAATAAAATACTAAGTCTGTTCACAGTTTATTTTGTAGTCATTTTTAACATGTCTTGATAATTCCATAGAATGTAAATGCCATTCATAATACTACTGTACTCTACAAACCAACCTACACAAGTATTCTAACTCTAAGCCTTCCAAGAAGTTACCCATTATTAATTATTGATGCACAATAACTCAGATGGGTCAATATGAAAGGCTGCATTTTTGAGAGCCACATAGTACAGATCCTTAGCCAAGTTATATTTAATAAAATGTATACTTGATTGTTTCCTTGGAGTAGAAAACCATTAAATGTTATCAGAGATCACCAGATACTCCTAAACTTGCCAATTTCTAAATATGAATAATATCTCAATATTCTAATTTCTCCATTACCCTAAGTTGAATGGCTTTCTCTATAATGGACATAGTTTCACTTGGATCATCCAAAAATTTAAAAAGAAATAGCTTCCTTATCTACTTTGAAGCAATCGTCCCTAAAACCTAAGAGGTTACTGTATACTATTGAAGAGAAATGATAGGTAGGCAACTTCAATGTGGCCCATATTTATTTCTCAAGAAAAGGTTACTTCTAAGGGGTAATATACAGTCTTAGAAAACTACCTTTAGAAAATGCAGGATGTTTTGAGAAGGCTGATAGGGAATAATTCAAACTAAAAGCTAAATTCCATTCTGATAAAGTAAGAGCTCTTGTGGATGCAATTAACACATATTATAATCACTATAGTTTATCCTCAGTCCTCAGAGCTGAAGCATATGGTGCTAGAGGCCACAATGTAACAGATTATTCCTAAAATACCTGGCAGTGAACAAAAACAAACAAAAAGCAACAACAATAACAGCAAACAAATAAATAGTGGGAATTAACTTGCCAATCTAGGAAACCCAGAGCCACTTTTCTTAGAGTATAGGTGAAGAAGCTCCAGAAGCTCCCCCTTTGCCCTTTTAAAGCCTCCATGGTAGGAAGAATGATGGCCTCTGAAAATGTCCACATCCTGATCCCAGAAACCTGTTAACATGTTTCCTTACATGGAAAAGGGGACATTGGACATTGCAGATGTGATTAGGGTTAGAGGTCTCAAGATGTAGATTATCCCAGTGATAATCTAATTATGGTGAGTTTTAACAATCAGAAATCCTTTGCCAACTGTGGTGAGAAAGATATGTGTTGATGGAAGAAAGATCAGACAAATTCATCAGTGCTGGCATTGAAGATGGAAGAAAGGGCCATGAGCCGAAGAGTGCGTGTGACCTCTAGATGCTGAGGCAAAGACACTGCTTTTCCCATAAAGCCTCCAGAAAAGAACATGGTCCTGCCAATACCTTGATTTTAGCGCAGTGAAATCCATGTCTAAATTCTAACCCACACAACTGTAAGATAATAAATGTGTGTTGTTTCCAAGCCTTTAAGTTGGTGGTAATATTTTACAGCTGCAATAGGAAATTAATACATCACCTAAAGTATTGTTTGTCAAGCTTAACGGAAATATGAATTGCCTACAGATCTTGAAAAAAGTAGATCTTGGCCCAGTAGATCTTGGTTAGTTCCCAGGATTCTGCATTCCTAATAAGGTACCAGGTTATGCCAGCACTACTGATGCTGGACTATACGCTGGTTGACAATGACCCCTGGCGTGTGCACAGATCTCTGGCCTTATGTCAGTCTGACCCACCCATGAACCTTATGACAAAAAATGTGACTTGTAAACATTTTAATTTTGCCTAAGAAAGTTATCTTGTAATGTTTATTGTTGTTTTCTTCCGATTTCTATTTTGATTCACACTATGTTCAGTTTCTGACCCTAGATCCCCTTTACTGGTTATGTAAGCAATGCTGATTTTTAAAATAATTTTCCTAATTCAGCTGCCTGACTTTGTTAAGCTTGTTCCTCCGCATAATTGAACTGTTTCACTCTTAACTGTTTTGCATATTAACATGATTGATCCCAGCATGCCTGACTCAACAATATTCACCTTTATGACCAAATTTTTGAATAGAATAGTTGTCACCCCTCCAACAATTAGGAGGTATAAAAACCATTTTGTTAATTAGAGTAAAAAAGGTGTTATTTAAAAGTCTCCATAGCCCCTTGCTTAAAACACACCCTGTTTGAGGAAAGAAATGTCACATAATTCTAGGCAAATGAAAATTACAAGTAGAGTTTCAGAATGTCAGGATCATTAGGTATGATATTTTAATTACTGTAGCCTCTCTTTATGCTGTTCCATTGCTTGTGGTGATATTTACTTCATTGTAACAATGTTCTATTTTTAGATACATTAGAATTTAAATAGATTCTTTCTGTTAGTTATCATTTCTCAATGTTCAACCTTACATTAGAATTGCCTTACATGTTCAAGATAGATAGATACATAGGTAGATAAGCTAGCCCCTCCTCCACACTCCAGACATTTAAATCAGAATCTAGTTGAGAAGGGAAGAGGTGTTAAAAGCCTTAAAATGTCCCTTGATGGTACAAAGCTGCTGCCAAGTTTGAGTACTACTTACACAAGTAATAATTCTGAAAAAAAAATTTGAAAATAATTCTGAAAAAAGCTTACACTTTTTTCTACTGTACATAAAATTTATATTCTAAAATAGTTTGAATTAAATATTAGTTTAAAAGTCCATTTCTACTCAATGGATGATAAAGTATTGAAAACTATCTGCATGGTGAATTAGTTATTTATCGCTGTATAAACAACCATCCTAAAATTTGGTAAAATTAAAACATCAATTTATTTGCTCATGACTTTACAATTTATGCTGAGCTCAGTTGGTGGTTCTTCTGCTGGTCTCAGCTGAGACCACTCATGTGGTTGCATCATCTAGCAAATCAACCGGGGTTGAATGGGCCAAGATGGCCTCGTTTCTTTGTCTGGCAGTGAGCTGGGGCTGTTGGCTGGGGGAGCTTCGTTCTTGTCTCTTTGGCCTCTCCAGCATATCAGCCTAGGTTTCTTACATGGGAGCAATGGCGTTCCAAGAAGTCAAGACCCAATGTACAAGTGTTTATCAAACCTCTTTTTCTGTAACATTTATTGATATGCCATTTGTCAAAATCACATGGCCAAGTCCAGTCAATACAGAGAGTACACAAAAGCTTGAATACTGAGACGTGTGATTAATTAGAGACCATGAATGTAGCAATCTGTCGCACTCAGTGTCAGGTATTTCTCTAGTAAAATCAGCACAGGGTTAATTATTAAATACAAATTCTGATTTTAGCTTTTTCAAAATTGTTTTTCTTCTGAAATATAACTTATTTACAAAAGTACACAAAACACAACTATTAAGCTTAATAAATGAGAAATGACTGCAAATTTTGGTCACAAAGGTTAGGGTTAGGGTGACCAAACCTCTTCAGGACAAGAAGTAGAATTTTGTCAACATCGCAGAATCCCCCTGAACACTCCTTTTGAATCACAATTTCTTATATCACAAGTATGTGCTTTCCTGACACTGTGGTAATCACTCACTAGCTTCTTTTAAGAGCCCCCTTGAACAATTTTTATCCTATTTTTGAACTTCGTAAGAATACAGTATACTACATATTATTTTCTATCTGATTTCTGCAGAAGAGTATATATTCCAGAGTCATGCTGGTTGCTACACGGAGCTGCACACTGTTGATTTAATGACTATTCTATTTAGTTTTACCACTACACCACATTTTCTTTGTTCATTCTATGGCTGCAGGGCATTTTAGTTTCTAGTTTAGACTTATTATATTTTATTATGAATAATACTGCTATAAATTTGTTATAAACATACATTATAACTTATTGTAACTATATATATTTTTCCAGGTTCCAATGCACATAAACACATTATACACATACCCAAAATGTATATATAATCTCAGAGTAGAAAGATTTCTGGATCATAGGGCATGTGCTCAAATTAAAAATAATAAAAGATAATAAACATTTTAACAGTATGTTGTTAATTTTAGTAAGTGTTCCATATTCACTTCATGAGAATGTGGATTTTATCATTATGTAATTCTGTATCTGTCATTTAACAATTCTGTGAAACTTATCTATAAATTTGTTTTAAATTTTTTATATTTAAAATTATCTGTATATAATGAGGATTTTCCTTTTTTCCTTAATTTTATTTTTTTCTTCTTAAGTATACAAATATTTTTAGTTCAATTATGATTAGAAGTGGTAAGAACAAGTAAACACTTTTACATGAGATGAATGTATTTGCAATTCAAGCACCATGAAGTATATATTTTTGCTTTTTCTATATCAAATCCTCATCTCAGTTCTACCTGCAGATATTATGCATTTTCTTTATGTCTATTAAATTTAATTACTCCATTTTCATTGGAATTCATTATTATTTTTCTATATCAAGCACTTTAAAGTGAGTTTTGGAGGGATGCTTTGAGGGCTTTTTTTATTACATCTTAATATTATGTTCATTATTTAAGAAATGAAATGAAAAAAGAAGCCTTTTTTGAAATCCAATAGCTCAATATTCAGTTAATATTTTAGATACTTAAATCACTGTTAAAGAAGTATCTTAGTCAGCTTGGACTGCCATAACAAAATCGGATAGACTGGGAGTTCAAACTACAGAAATTTATTTTCTCACAGTTTAGGGACTATAAATCCAAGACAAGGTGCAGATGGTCAGGTTTTGTTGAGAGATCTCTTTCTGGCTGCCTTCCGGCTTTGTCCCCACATGGCAGAGAGAGAAAGAAAGTAAGTTCTCTCATCTCTCATTTTATAAAGGCACTAATCCCATCATGTGGGACCCAAAATTTTGACCTCATCTAAACCTCACTAAATCCCCAAGGCTCTTTCTCCAAATACCATCACTTTGGGGTGAGCACTTCAAGGTATAAATTTAGGAAACACACAATTCAGTCCATAGCAAGAAGTACATTTCTCCCTCATTTTTTCTTTCTTACCTTCCTTCCTTCCCTCCCTCCCTCCCAATCTCTCTCTCTCTTCCTTTCTTTCTTACTCTTTCCTTCTTTCCTCCTTCCCTTTTTCCCTTCTTCCCTTTCTTCCACCCTCCCTTTGTCTCTTTCTCTCCTTCCTCTTCTTCTTTTCTTTCTATCTTCCTTCTTCTTTTAATATTGAAAAGTCTTCAAACAATAATTATTACATAGTACTTTAACTTTATATTAGTGATCATTTCATGATAATCTTTGAATGATTTATTATCTCTTCGGTTCTTTCAAGTTGTCAGGCCTTTCTTTAAATCACCGGGGCCTACATCTTTTGGTGAGGATAATACAAGGAAAATATACATGATCCAACTGACTGAAATACTTTACAGCAAGAGCAGCCTTGTTACACAGTAAGATTGTCATTAAAACCCAGTAGATTATGTAGACGTAAACTATCTAATCAGCTTTTCATAAAAGATCTAGATATTCATTTCTTTAGTTAAACTGATCTGTAATTAGGCATATAGTTGTATACTCATTTTTGTTCTAGATGAAAGAACAGCAATCGTGAGGTATTGAATTATGAGTTATTGCTTTTTTATAGCATAGTAATTTATTGAGGTACTTTGTATGTTGCTATATATGCACTGTTGTTATAGTTTTATTTTTGAATACATTAGTGGATACTAGCAAAACTTTCCTGCCACTTTATCTTTAACACGGAGGACTTGGATCTAAGATATATTTGCTCTGTACTTCTACTGAAATATCTTCTCTGGCAAATTAAAAATGAAGATCAACCAAATTCTGGTTGCTCACATTTATTATCAAAATGGTTTAATTCAAATGAAAATTGTTTACTCCAAAACAGTAGCTTGCTAACTTATTTTTTTTACTTCCATTTCTTTAAAATTATTTTAACACTATAATTGTGCACTTCTCCTCATTTTTTAAATTGACCTCTAGATTTTTTCAATTAGAGTACAAAGTGTTGCATTAAAACAATTTCTGTCTTATTTTTTTAAATGTCATTTAAAAAATAAAACTATTCCATCACTATTTTAAAGTTATCCTTTGTAATATGAAAGTTTCATCTGTGCATTATTTTTAACAGGGTGTGTATACTTTGTTTTCTCATTTAACTTGTATTTGCATTCTCTTTCCTACAATATTTCATCTTAATATAATGTATTTTTTGAGAATCGTGTTTCTGATCACCCCCACCATATTATCCTTAAAAAACTGTAGGCATAAATTTATTATTTAAAAGCAATTTATTTTGCCTGATTATAAAACTTTTTTTTTCTGGAATTAGTAATCCTTACAACTATTATTAGCAAAAAATAATAATAATAATTACAACCTCTCTCAATTTTGAAAAATACATTAAAATTGCAATGCAAAATTTTATAGAGAAGTATTTTTTTCTTTTTTTTTCAATTGGATGGAGTGCTGCCATATTAATGTAAACTTCTTTGTACACAGATCTTTTGAATTGTCCATGTCTGGGACACCCGCAAATGTTTTACCACTGCCCTTTTTAACATTTTACAATGAGTGAAAACTATGACTTATTTCCATAAACTGAAAAACAGTGATTGTGGAAAAAAAAAAATAGATTGGCATATAGAATTTCAATGACATAGGTATATCCTCAAACAAATCAATTCTAGGAAGGAATTAAATTCTTACAAATCATTGATACCAATATACTCCTTGTGAAGTCTTCATTATACCTCAAGAGTTAAAACACCCTGATTTGAAGACTTGTCATTCCAGGGAAAGAATTCAAGGACATTTATTTTCTGAAAATCTCGTAAGGTCTTTCACTTTAGACTCTCCAAAGGAGGCATTCCTTCTGAAAGGAACGTTAGATTAATTAAACTAGTAGGCCACTAGACTGAGGTGATGCTAATGCTCTGGCAGCATCAACAATAGCCAAGACATGGAAGTAACCTAAATATCTATCAAAGGAGGAATGGATAAAGAAGATGTGGTACATATATACAATGGAATATTACTCAGCCATTAAAAAGAATGAAATAATGTCATTTGTAGGAACATGGATGGACCTAGACATTGTCATACTGAGTGAAGTAAGTCAGACGAAGACAAATATCATATGGTATCACTCATATGTGGAATCTAACAAAAAAATGATACAAATGAACTTACAAAACAGAAAAAGACTTACAGATATTGAAAACAAACTTATGAAACTTATGAAAACAAAGAGGAAACGTGGGGAGGAGGGATAAATCAGGAGCTTGGGATGAACATACACACACCACTATATAAGATAGAGAACCAACAAGGACCTACTGTATAGCACAGGGAACTCTACCCAATATTCTGTGATAACATATATGAGAAAAGAATCTAAAAAAGAATGAATATACATATATGTATAACTGAATCACTTTGCTGTACTCCAGAAACTAACACAACATTGTTAATCAACTACACACCAATTAAAAAAAAAAAAAAGCAAACCAAAACCTAAGCTTGTGAATATCTCAAACTTAAAAGTCAAAACCTGAGGACAACCAATCACAGTCAACTAGGCTTTAAGTTATAGACAATCAATAGTTTTCTTGTTTTGCTTGAGCCTTTTCTCTAAAAAGCCTCTCCCTGAGATTCTGTGGGAGAAGCACTCTTAACCACTTCCAGTTTGGTGCTGCCCAATTTGAATTGATTTTTGCTCAAATAAACAAATTTTTTAATATGCATCAATTTATATTTTATCAGAAATAAATTAGTGAAACCCCTACATGAAAAAGCAAATAATGGAGAGACCTTCAAGATGGTGGAGGAGTAAGAGGTGGAGATCACCTTCCTCCCCACAAATATGTCAGAAATACATCTACATGTGGAACAGCTCCTACAGAACACCTACTGAACACTGACAGAAAACTTCAGACTTCCCAAAAGGCAAGAAACTCCCCACGTACCTGGGTCGGGCAAGAGAAAAAAGAAAAAACAGAGACAAAACAATAGGGATAGGACCTGCACCTCTGGGAGGGAGCTGTGAAGGAGGAAAAGTTTCCACACACTAGGAAGCCCCTTCACTGGTAGAGATGGCAGGGGAGCAGGGGGGAAGCTTCAGAGCCACAGAGGAGAGCGCAGCAATAGGGGTGCAGAGGGCAAAGCAGAGAGATTCCCTCACAGAGGATCGTTACCAGCACTCACCAGGTTGAGAGGCTTGTCTGCTCACCCACTGGGTCGGGTGGGGGCTGGGAGCTGAGGCTCCAGCTTCGGAGGTCAGATCCCAGGGAGAGGACTGGGGTTGGCTGCGTGAACACAGCCTGAAGGGGGCTAGTGCACCACAGCTAGCCGGGAGAGAGTACAGGAAAAAGTCTGGAACTGCCTAAGAGGCAAGAGACCATAGTTTTGGGGTGCGCAAGGAGAGGGGATTCAGAGCACTGCCTAAACGAGCTCCAGAGATGGGTGCAACCTGTGGCTACCAGCGTGGACACCAGAGATGGGCATGAAACGCTAAGGCTGCTGCTGCAGCCACCAAGAAGCCTGTGTGCAAGCACAGGTCACTATCCACATCTCTCCTCCCAGGAGCCTGTGCAGCCCGCCACTGCCAGGATTCCATGATCCAGGGACAACTTCCCCAGGAGAACACACTGCACGCCTCAGGTTGTTGCAACGTCATGCCGGCCTCTGCTGCCGCAAACTCACCCCGCTTTCCGTACCCCTCCCTCCCCCCCGGCCTGAGTGAGTCAGAGCCCCCTAATCAGCTGCTACTTTAACCCCATCCTGTCTGAGCTAAAAACATACCCTCAGGCAACCTACACGCAGAGAGGGACCAAATCCAAAGCTGAGCCCCAGGAGCTAAGCAAACAAAGAAGAGAAAGGGAAATCTCTCCCAGCTGCCTCGGAAGCAGCAGATTAAATCTCCACAATGAACTTGATGTACTCTGCATCTCTGGAATACCGAATAGACAACAAATCATCCCAAAATAGAGGCAGTAGACTTTGGGAGCAACTGTAGAATTGGGGTTTGCTTTCTGCATCTAATATTTTTCTGGTTTTATGTCTATCTTAGTTTAGTAATTAGAGATTATTATTACTGGTAGATTTATTTATTGATTTGGTTCCTGTCTTCCTTTCTTTTTATATATATATAGATATATATATTGTTTCCTTTTTCTTTTTTTGTGAGTGTGTATGTGTATGCTTCTTTGTGTCATTTTGCCTGTAGAGCTTTGCATTTACTATTTGTCCTAGGGTTCTGTCTGTCCTTTTTTTTTATAGTTTGTAACGCTTGTTATCACTTGTGGATTTGTTTTTTGGCATGGTTGCTCACTTCTTTCTTTCCTTCCTTCTTTTATTTTTTCCATTTTTATTACTTTAATTTTTTTATTTTTAATAATTTTTATTTTTTTAATTTTAATAACTTTATTTAATTTTATTTTTTTTCTTTCTTTTTTCTCCCTTTTCTTCTGACCATGAGGCTTATAGTGTCTTCATGCACTGGCCGGGTGACAGGCCTGTGCCTCTGAGGTGGGAGAGCTGAGTTCAGGACATTAGTCCACCAGAAACCTCCTGGTTCCATGTAATATCAAATGGCAAAAGCTCTCCCAGAGATCGCCATCTCAATGCTAAGACCCAGCTCCACTCAATGATGAGCAAGTTACAGTGCTGGACACCCATGTCAAACAACTAGCAAGACAGGAACACAACCCCACACATTAGCAGAGAGACTGCCTAAAATCATAATGAGGTCACAGACATCCCAAAACACACCACCAGATGTGGTCCTGCCCACCAGAAAGACAAGATCCAACCTCATCCACCAGAACACAGGCAACAGTCCCCTCCAACAGGAAACCTACACAACCCACTTAACCAACCTTAGCCACTGGGGACAGACACCAAAAACAACTGGAACTATGAACCTGCAGCCTGCGAAAAGGAGACCCTAAACACAGTGAGTTAAGCAAAATGAGAAGACAGAGAAACACACAGCAGATGAAGAAGCAAGGTAAAACTCCACTAGACCAAACAAATGAAGAGGAAATAAGCAGTCTACCTGAAAAAGAATTCAAAGAAATGATAGTAAAGATGATCCAAAATGTTGGAAATAGAATGGAGAAAATACAAGAAATAATTAACAAGGACCTAGAACAACTAAGAGCAAATAAACAATCATGAAAAACCCCATAAATGAAATTAATAATTCTCTAGAAGGAATCAATAGCAGAAAAACTGAGGCAGAAGAATGGATAAGTGACCTGGATGATAAAATAGTGAAATAATTACTGAAGCACAGAATAAAGAAAAAAGAATGGAGAGCATTGAGGACAGTCTTTGAAACCTCTCAGACAAATCAAATGCACGAACATTCTAACTATAGGGGTCCCAGAAGAAGAAGAGAAAAAGAAAGGGACTGAGAAAATATTTGAAGAGATTATAGTTGAAAACTTCCCTAATATCGGAAAGGAAATAGTCAATCAAGTCCAGGAAGAAAGGGAGACCCATACAGGATAAATCCAAGGAGAAACACTCCAAGACACATATTAATCAAACTATCAAAAATTAAATACAAAGAAAAAATATTAAAAGCAGCAAGGAAGAAACAACAAATAACATACAAGGGAATCCCCATAAGGTTAACATCTGATCTTTCAGCAGAAACTCTGCAAGCCAGAAGGGAATGGCAGGACATATTTAAAGTGATGAAAGGGAAAAACCTACAACCAAGATTACTCTACCCAGCAAAGATCTCATTCAGATTTGACAGAGAAATTAAAACCTTTACAGAAAAGCAAAAGCTAAGAGAATTCAGCACCACCAAACCAGCTTTACAACAAATGCTAAAGGAACTTCTCTAGGCAGGAAACACAGAGAAGGATAAGACCCACAATAAAAAACCCAAAACAATTAAGAAAATGGTAATAGGAACATACATATTGATAATAACCTTAAATGTATGTGGATTAAACGCTCCAACCAAAAGACATAGACTGGCTGAATGGATACAAAAACAAGACCCATATATATACCATCTACAAGAGACCCATTTCAGACCTAGTGACACATACAGACCGAAAGTGAGGGGATGGAAAAAGTTATTCCATTGAAATATTAATCAAAAGAAAGCTGGAGTAGCAATTCTCGTATCAGAAAAAATTGACTTTAAAATAAAGATTATTACAAGAGACAAAGAAGGACACTACATAATGATCAAGGGATCAATCCAAGAAGAAGATATAACAATTGTAAATATGCAACCAACATAAGAGCTCCTCAATTCATAAGGCAAATGCTAACAGCCATAAAAGGGGAAATCTACAATAACACAATAATAATAGGGGGCTTTAACACCCCACTTTCACCAATGGACATATCAAACAAAATGAAAATAAATAAGGAAACACAAGCTTTAAATGACACATTAACAAGATGGACTTAATTGATATTTATAGGACATTCCATCCTAAAACAACAGAATACACTTTCTTCTCAAGTGCTCATGGAACATCCTCCAGGATAGATCATATCTTGGGTCACAAATCAAACCTTGGTAAATTTAAGAAAATTGAAATCCTATGAAGTATCTTTTCCGACCACAATGCTATGAGACTAGATATCAATTACAGGAAAAAACCTGTAAAAAATACTAATACATGGAGGCTAAACAATGCAGTACTACATAACCAAGAGATCACTGAAGAAATCAAAGAGGAAATAAAAAAATACTTAGAAACAAATGACAATGAAAACACTCTGACCCAAAGCCTATGGGATGCAGCAAAAGAAGTTCTAAGAGGGAAGTTTATTGCAATACATTCCTACCTCAAGAAACAAGAAACAACTCAAATAAATAACCTAAACTTACACTTGAACAATTACAGAAAGAAGAACAAAGAACTCCCAAAGCTAGCAGAAGGAAAGAAATCATGAAGATCAGATCAGAAATACATGAAAAAGAAATGAAGGAAGTGATAGCAAAGATCAATAAAACCAAAGCTTGTTCTTTGAGAAGATAAACGAAATTGATAAACCATTAGCCAGACTCATCAAGAATAAAAGGGAGAAGACTCAAATCAATAGAATTAAAAATGAAAAAGAAGCAACAACTGACACTTGAGAAACACAAAGGATCATGAGAGATTACTACAAGCAACTATATGCCAATAAAATTGACAACCTGGAAGAAATGGACAAATTCTTAGAAAAGCACAACCTTCCAAGACTGAACCAGGAAGAAATAGAAAATATAAGCAGACCAATCACAAGCACTGAAACTGAGACTGTGATTAAAAATCTTCCAACAAAAAAAAGCCCAGGGCCAGAAGGCTTCACAGGCGAATTCTATCAAACATTTAGAGAAAAGCTAACACTTATCCTTCTCAAACTCTTCCAAAATACAGCAGAGAGAGGAACACTCCCCAATTCATTCTACAAGGCCACCATCACCCTGATGCCAAAACCAGACAAACATGTCACAAAAAAAGAAAACTACAGGTCAATATCACTGATGAACATAGATGCAAAAGTCCTCAACATAATACTAGCAAGCAGAATCCAACAGCACATTAAAATGATCATACACCGTGATCAAGTGGGGTTTATCCCAGGAATGTAAGGATTTTTCAATATATGAAAATCAATCAATGTGATACACCATATTAACAAATTGAAGAAGAAAAACCATATGATCATCTCAATAGATTCAGGAAAAGCTTTCGACAAAATTCAACACCATTTACGATAAAAAGTCTCCAGAAAGTAGGCATAGAGGGAACTTACTTCAACATAATAAAGGACATATATGACAAACCCACAGCCAACATCGTTCTCAATGGTGAAAAACTGAAAACATTTCCTCTAAGATCAGGAACAAGACAAGGTTGTCCACTCATTATTCAACATAGTTTTGGAAGTTTTAGCCACAGCAATCAGAGAAGAAAAAGAAATAAAAGGAATACAAATTGGAAAAGAAGAAGTAAAACTGTCACTGTCTGCAGATGACATGATACTATACACAGAGAATCCTAAAGATGCCACCAGAAAACTACTAGAGCTAATCAATGAATTTGGTGAAGTAGCAGGAAACAAAGTTAATGCACGGAAATCTCTTGCATTCCTATACACTAAAGATGAAAAATCTGAAAGAGAAATTAAGGAAACACTCCCATTTACCACTGCAACAAAAATATAAAATACCTAGTAATAAACCTACCTAAGGAGACAAAAGACCTGTATGCCGAAAACTATAAGACAATGATGAAAGAAATTAAAGATGATACAAATAGATGGAGAGATATACCATATTCTTGGATTGGAAGAATCAACATTGTGAAAATGAATGTACTACCCAAAGCAATCTACAGATTCAATGCAATCCCTATCAAACTACCAATGGCATTTTTCACAGAAATAGACCAAAAAATTTCACAATTTGTATGGAAACACAAAAGACCCCGAATAGCCAAAGCAATCTTGAGAAAGAAAAATGGAGCTGGAGGAATCAGGCTCCCTGACTTCAGACTATACTGCAAAGCTACAGTAATCAAGACAGTATGGTACTGGCACAAAAACAGAAATATAGATCAATGGAACAGGATAGAAAGCCCAGAGATAAACCCACACACCTATGTTCACCTTATTTTTGATAAAGAGGGCAAGAATATACAATGGAGAAAAGACAGCCTCTTCAATAAGTGGTGCTGGGAAAACTGGACAGCTACATGTAAAAGAAGGAAATTAGAACACTCCTTAACACCATACACAAAAATAAAATCAAAATGGATTAAAGACCTAAATGTAAGGCCAGACACTTTAAAACTCTCAGAGAAAAACATAGGCAGAACACTCTATGACATAAATCACAGCAAGATCCTTTTTGACCTACCTCCTAGAGAAATGGAAATAAAAACAAAAATAAACAAATGGGACCTAATGAAACTTAAAAACTTTTGCACAGTAAAGGAAACCATAAATAAGATGAAAGACAACCCTCAGAGTGGGAGAAAATATTTGCAAAGAAGCAACTGACAAACGATTAATCTCTAAAATTTACAAGCAGCTCATGTAGCTCAATATCAAAAATAAACAACCCAAGCCAAAATAGGGTAGAAGACCTAAATAGACATTTCTCCAAAGAAGTTATACAGGTTGCCAACAAACACATGGAAGGATGCTCAACATCACTAATTATTAGAGAAATGCAAATTAAAACTACAATGAGGTATCACCTCACACTGGTCTGAATGGCCATCATCAAAAAATCTACAAACAATAAATGCTGGAGAGGGTGTGAAGAAAATGGAACCCTCTTGGACTGTTGGTAGGAGTGTAAATTCATACAGCAACTATGGAGAACCCTATGAAGGTTCCTTAGAAGACTAAAAACAGAACTACCATATGACCCAGCAGTCCCCCTACTGGGCATACACCCTGAGAAAAACATAATTCAAAAAGAGTCATCTACCACAATGTTCATTGCAGCACTATTTACAGTAGCCAGGACATGGAAGCAACCTAAATGTCCATCAACAGATGAATGGATAAAGAAGATGTGGCACATATATACAATGGAGTATTACTCAGCCATAAAAAGAAATGAAATTGAGTTATTCGTAGTGAGGTGGATGGACCTAGAGTTTGTCATACAGAGTGATGTAAGTCAGAAAGAGAAAAACAAATACAGTATGCTAACACATATATGGAATCTAAAAAAAGAAAACAAATGTTTCTGAAGAACCTAGGGGCAGGATAGGAATAAAGATGCAGACGTAGAGAATGGACTTGACGACACAGGGAGGAGGAAGGTTAAGGTGGGACGAAGTGAGAGAGTGGCATGGACATACATACACTACCAAATGTAAAATAGATAGCTAGTGGGAAGCAGCTGCATAGCACAGGGAGATCAGCTTGGTGCTTTGTGACCATCTAGAGGGGTGGGATAGGGAGGATGGGAGGGAGACACAAGAGGGAAGAGACATGGGGATATGTGTATATGTATAGATGATTCACTTTGTTATAAAGCAGAAACTAACACACCATTGTAAAGCAACTGTACCCCAATAAAGTTGTTAAAAAAAAAGCAAATATTAGCAAATATTTTTTGAAGCCAACTTATTCGTAGTAAATATTATCAAGATAAGGGTTTACTTCCCAAAGAGTTCTTACAGTTTTGGAAGGGTCATGGTGGACACTGAGCTCAAATTGTTAAATAGGCCAAAACTGGAATGGGTATTCACTCAATGCAAGTAATTATTTGAACATATGCAAAAATGATACATATTAACTAGTAACCTTTAAAACACAGACTAAAAGCACAATAAATTACTAGTTATGCTCTAGATACATTGAAAAAATAAACTATTTTGATCGTTGAACTGGATGTATTCTTATTAAGTTAAAAATGTAAATCATTTAAGTGAAGAGATCTTTGCCACTTTTCTTGTGCCTCAGATTTCTCAATTAAAGACAAAAACCTAAGGAAGTATTCTAGCCCTTCTTTCAAGTGTATCATTTATTTATATTTCCATTAAAAAGTAATCGTGTCCAGTCTGAGCTGTCATCATTTGGAAGTTTTATTAGGCTACATTTCACTAGTGAATGAGGTTTTTGTAACTTAAAGTAATAATTCTACGCATACCATATTTGTTTTCCTTCTCCTTTCCATTTGCTATATTCATCTGATTAGGATATACGCCTTTGGGTCAGGCTAAGGAGAACCTTCTCTCTTTTCCATTCTTTCCCCTATGGCTGGATGAGTAAATTGTGATTTGAGGGGAACAAAGAGCCAGCTTTACGATCGCCAGACCTAAAATGAATTCTCCAATCCACCTTTTCCAATCAGTACAGTCTCACCTGTCATTAGGTTCTTGCCAGGTTTTTGCTTGCTTCATTTTCAGTTAAAGTAGGAATTAATTTCTTATTGACAAATTACTCTTAGTGCGCTTTATTTTTTGACTAGAGTTAAGGAGGTATATCCCTCATCACAGTAATCCCAAAGTGCCTTAATACACCTGAAAATAAAAGACAAATCCACAAACTATAATAAAAATAAAATATTAATCATAGTATTACATATATTCACATAAATATTAAATGGCTTTTAAGACTTTACCAAAAGTAATCATAAGCATAGACAAAGATTTACATAAAAAGTTACGTAGCAATGTGACCATGATTAAGAACACTTTAACATGACTCAATAAACACTATGTATAATTTAAAATTCTCTGTTTTTAACCCACTTAAAACATGAAAAATGTTCCACATAATATTAAGGGAAAAATACAGATAAAGTGTTATTGATGTTATAACTGCAAGAGTATGGAAAGAAGCTTACACTCATAAAAAGAACAGAATTAAAAAACAAAAGTGCACAATTATTGGGGGTGGAGGAGTTTGTTATGAATCACAGTTTTCTTTTAATCTTCTTTATTTTCTAAATTTATTAGTGAGCTTAAATTACTATTCTATATCAGTTGTACAAAATTGTTAATATAAGAAAAATAAGGAACCATACAGATAATTTTTGTAGAACTCAATATACCTTGCAGTGCTTCTCATTTTCAATATCCTCTTTTAAATTCCTTTTATTTGTAATCTCTTTTAGATATGTTTTCACCTCCTTATAAATATATCTTTTTTTGTATTGATGACAGATTGACATCATAATGGAGTAATCAAAGTTCAGGCACACAGGAGTCCAGCAGCCCTTGAGGACCTGGTCTCAGACACATCCCTGCACTACTGAGAACTTGAACTTTCTGTGAACTATACCAAACCCAAGAACAGCAAGCATTTGTAAAACAACATCTGCTAGCTGAAACCTTGTGGTCTCAAGGTTTTTCCCTCTTATAACTATGCAATCAACTCAGACTCCAACCAATCCTTGCTTAACTCTTACTTCTTCTTACTTCTTGACTGTTCCAATTACAATGCTTGACAAACAACTCATGTAACTAACTATGGCCTTGCAGTTTTTGCCTTTATGAGGTGTCTCTGTCTTGTCGTCCAGAGGAACACAAATTCCAGTGCTTCATAAATCTGTTTCCCTGGCTGGAGTCCTAAGAAACTAAATAAATAACTTTTAATTTCAATCAGGTCTCAGTTTCTGAAATTTTTTCACCTCACAGGGATGACAAATAAAGATATTTAAATATATACATATATATATTCTTATATTTGATAGTTTGATACCAGGTCCTTTGATTTTAGGTTTATTCTGAATGAATTTTTCAGTGATATTCTTTTTGTAGTAACTTTTCAAGACTACTACAATACTTGTTAAAGACAACAGCGTTAACCTAAATTTGAAGGCATTTCACTCCATTGAAGCCATTTCACTGTATTCTCTTTTGATATTGCTATTATAATTTGCATTGTGACATTTTTAAATACAATATAAAAATGTTTGTACTCTTAAAGTTTTACCATGCATTTGGCATGTTCACATTTTCTTAAATGTCTCTCTGTTCATTCAATTTTGATGTTCTCTGAGTATGCAGGAAAATCTCCAGTATTCATTTATTAGTGTTTATTTTATTCTGTTGAGTTTTATTGGACCAGTGTGGGTTTCAGAAACTACAACTGACTGTGAGCAATTTCTGGGGCAAAATTAAGTACAAAAATTCATGTAATTACTAAGAATATGAATTTAGTCAGTCATGTATACGTGATTAATGAGATAGTTGTTTACTAAAATAGTAATAATGCATTTTACTTTATATTCTTCCAGATAAAACTTGTTACCAGTTATTTTTGCTAATTTTCTTTCAACATTCATTGTACACACTAAAGAATGTTGCACATTCTCTGTCTTTCTGTTTTACCATCCAATTTAGAGAAGGCAGGCTCCTTCTCCGCCTGCCAGGCCAGCCGCTCTCCACCGGAGCTGTCGCGCTGCTCCTCGCCGCGCCGCAGCTCCCGCTGTAGCTCCGCCCGGAGCCGCTCCACCTGGGCCCACAGGCTGCCCCAGACCCCGGCTGCCGCGCCCCCCATGCCTTGGCCTCATCAGTCTCTGCCAGGAGGAATGGGTCAGCAGTGGCAGGTGCCACAGGGTGTTCCTGGAGTCCGGCTGCCTCAGTGTCCACATGAAATCTGTTTTGTTTTGTTTTGTTTTTTGTCCCTGCATCTTACGGAATCTCAGGTCCCCGACTAGGGATTGAACCCGCGAACCTTGGCAGTGAGTGCGGAGTCTTAACCACTGGACCACCAGGGAATTCCTGATGGCTTCTTTTTTTAATTGATAGAAATAGATGCCTTTTTGTTTCATTATGTAGAGAATTACTTTCAATATTAATGATTTTGTTCATTATGCTGAAGCTTCTCCTACTGGTGCTGAGCTAAAACAATTGCATAAAAATATTACACACTTAAAAATTGTAGCTAAGATTTTTATAGATCCATATTTTTATTGTAAATTAAGTCACAAAATTGTTAATAAGAATGTTATATTTAGTTAGACCAAACTTAATCTTTTATGCCAGACAAGAAATGCTGCAGGATGAGAGTAAGGAATGCAGAGCTGACACGGTTTGAACGGAAGCTCTGCATCTTACATAACCTCTTTGCATCTCATTTTCCTCCCCTGTTAAAAGTAAAAAATGATACCACTTAAAGCAAATGAAATGAGCAATCATAGATACCGATATTTGCACTAGCATATTACTCTGGAAAGCCTCTTGTATGCCAAGGTGTATCATTTAATTTCTGGATCATGGGAATATTGGAGGAGGGGGTTCCTGGTGAAATTCCATGGCAGCAGAAGAGGCAGGCAATACTTAAGGTATAATAGCTATATATCAGCAAGTGTGGAAATACTTGTATATCTTAACATCCAGTAACGTCAGTATTTTAATAACTACGTATTAGCTGTGATTACACTCCCGATTAATGTGTTAAATTCTCCCTGAGTGAATAGAAGACAGATGAGGGAAGAGAGATGACAGCAGGGCTTTTGTGGAGAAAGTATAAATGGATTGTAACTAATAAGTTTTAAAATTCCAGGAACAAAGGGACAAGGGGGAAGATCCTTGAACCAGAAAAGGAATCCAAGCTTGAGCTGCTAGACAGAAGGTTCCAGTGAATCAAGAGTGGCACTTTTCAAGTGTTTCGAACTTGTGTTAGACCTAGAAAGGGGATTGTCAGCTGATAATCCAGCCTCCACATCAGAAGTAACTTCATACATATCATCTGTGCCCAGGGAACTTGGCAAGCAAATATTCAGAGATCACTAGAATGAAAAATCCCCATTGCTAATATCAAGCTTCTCCTTGTCAGATGGGTGGAAATTTTGCATTTCTACATCTAGACCTCTTGCAAAAGAGAGTAAGGTTTAGCCTCTGTTTTTGACCTACCTAAAAGAACGGTGCCGTGTAAAAACACTTGGGAAACAATAAACAGTCATTATTCCCATTTTGTGAATTATAAATATATCTACTACCGTGGAAAGAGAGGCAACAGAACTGTTATGCCATGTTTTCAGTTAAACACTTCACGTCTGCTAATTTCAAACAACTTCATGCAAAAGCCTATGAGACAATCATATATGTATAAACGCATGCAGTTGAGAAAATGTAGACTAAAAAGTTGAACTCACAGTTAGAGAACCTGGAATTTAAATGTGTACTTGATACCAACAGTCATTCTTTTAACTACTATTCTGTAATGACTTGGAAGAACCAGTGTACCAGGATATAAATTCATGATGGAGCTTGTCAAATATAATTCAAAGACATTGTGCAATGTTTGTAAATTTATAATAATCATAGTGAAAATATATTCATTTTCTAGTAAAAAGTAATAAAATAGCAGTCACTCATTTATAGACTTTCCATAAAATAAACATTTTACTATGGATTTTACATTCATTATCTTGTTTAATCCTATCAGATATCCAGTATGTAATCTGTGTTTCATTTTACAGATGAGTTAAATGAGAATCAAGCTAGGTTGTTTAAGTGGACAATGTCAAAGTTTGAATATTTCTTGCTCCAAATATCATTCCTTTCCCTCTATGCTTAACATAAATACCAAAATGGGGTAAAAACTCAAAGTAAAACATTTTTGAATTGTTAGATTTTCAAAATGAAGTAAGGAAATTTATTTAAAATCATTCATAGGTATATTTTAGTGATTTTATTATATGAATTCAATATTACAAAATACCTGACAAAAATACATGATGCAATATTAGAAGGTGAGATCTTGTTCAGATACTCAGCCCTGCTGCTTAGTGAGAAACAACTCTATGAACTTTGATAGCAAATATTTGCAGTAAAATATTTGCTTTGAAAAAGGCATATTTTATTCTTTCCAAGATAGAGATTTTTGAGTCATTGTGTAGATTTTTGTGTCATTTACTCTGTAAGGATGCAGTTAGGGTTATAGTTAAATCAACGTTTTTCATATCTATATGTTTTGGTATTGTAAATAGCAGAGAAGTTTGAAAGAACAATGAAGTCAGAGTCTAAACACTTGCTGCTTAGCAGTATCTGTTTTAAAAGTCTACATCTATACTTCTATGCCACTTAATAGCTTCCCCTGAGCAGACATGAGAAACAAAGCCTATTGGACGTTTGCATGCATTTAAGGGTTGTTTCATTCATTATACTCTATAGATGTTCTCTCTCAAGATACTTTCTTGTTAACAACAACAACAACAACAAAAACAAGGTTGGGCAAGGTGTTCTAAACACTGGGGTCAGGGGGACAACAGCCCTGGAAGATACTGTGTTAACTATGATGTGCTCAACTCTGTAGTTAAACCCGATTTTCAAAATGTCTATTTTAATGATATGACAGCAGCCTAGGGTAATTTTGGGGAGAGAAAGAGTAATTTTCTGGTTACAAAATAGACTGAAATTACAGGATATAAATGCATACGTGGTAAATGTGAAATTTAGATTGCCAGTGGTGTATGAGGTATTTTGTTTTAAAGGTGTTGGAAATTCTGCATTTCAACATGTATTCTCCATTTGAATTTAATTCAGTTAGTGATTCTTTATCTTTCCAAAAGTCATTCCTAGCATCTTCTAAAGCAGAAAGGGTATTGAAATTGTGGAAGATTAATAACCACTGTAAAATGATTGACTGTCACCATCAACTTTAATTGTTGCTATTCTCTATTATGAGGATCCTTGGATCCCTTTAATTTACTTATCCCTCTTTCATAAGAGAGCCTGAAAATTCTCTGAGCTAACAGGAAAAAAGCCAAATGTGGAAGTTGAGTGTGAACCTAACTATGGAGGCTCGTATTACATGGACAATTCAGGTTAAATATCTAATATTAGATATTTTAGGTATAATTGAAAATCAGTATTTGTAGCATAAGTTTTGAAAAGAATAAACTCCATTTTTTTCATTTCTGTAAATACATTTCTCTCCCCAGTTTTTTTGTTTTTGTTTTTTTTTTTTTCTTTACTAAACATTTATGTTATCCTGCCTTATCCCAGGTGCTTTGTTGAATTTGGGAAATATAATTAATTCAGACATGCCTGGTAAAGGAACTGCCTACAATAACACATGATAAAAACAATGTACAACATTGTAGATATAACTAATTGTCTTGATGGGAAATGATTAGCAAATCTCCAGTTTGTTAAGAGAGGGAGTCATGTAACTGAGAGATGAACAGTAGATATAAAAGGAAGAAACATAAAAGTCTGTAGAAAATATAGGAAACTTCAGGGAGGTGGCGGAGGCTGGACAAAAGAAAATGTTATTAGGAGACAGATTATGAAATTCCTATTAGACTTCACAGGACAGAAATATTCAGGAACATATGTGTGGAACTGAGCTGAGTAGATTGGACGGTTTAAAGCCTTGCTATTCAAAATATATTCTGTGGTTCAAAAGCACTGGCATCACTTGAAAGTTTGCTAGAAATACAGAAAATCGGGATGCACCTAAAATTGAAAAATTAAAATATGCATTTTTAAAAAGATCCACATAAAATGCAAATCACATGTACATTAAAGTTTGAGACATATTGCAAATGGTATATCTGGCACTGTCTACCTGAGAAGTTTGATGGCAACTGGCTGAAACCAGAAATCATCATCCAAGTCCTTCAAAAGCAGTGAAAGCTTAAAGGAACTTATTCTTGGAAATATAAAAAACAAGGATTTACCACCAATTACAATTAGTTCCATAATATGACCATGTAGATAACAAGATCATTTGGCAGACATGTTTTTGCTTGTTTGTTTTTATTTGATTTTGTTTTATTTTTAAAAAATCAACAACCCCTTCCTTTTATGTAGCATCCTGATTCAGAATATTCCAGAAAGATAACTCTGGGTAATCTTTAATCTGAAAATGAAGCTCAAATGGGCTTAGTACTTTATACCCTGAAATTTTATTTATTTATTTACTTTTATTTATTTTTTTGATACCCTGAAATTTTAAGTTGTCATTGTCTACTTCAAAATTGTCTATTTTGGCTGTTAATGAAGTAGAGGGATGTCATATGCTCACTGCATGTTTTACATTTTACATCATTTATTCTATGTTTTGATTCTTTAAAAACTAATTTTCTAAATAAAAGCCTTGAATTGTTCATCTTCTGTGGAGTAAAATCAATGAGAGTTTTTATTTGAAGACTCCATAAGAGTGTTCTAGTTTAGGCAAGAGGAAGGAATCTTTTATAGCGCTTTAGCAGGATTGGGTCAGCCGAAGTTCTGCAAATGTTGGAGTTCTGCAAAGTTTTGCAATAGTTGGTCAAGGATGATTCTTAGAAGAGGAAGGATTGGCTTTATGGTCGAGCAGTCATTTTGGGGGTAACTTGGATGTTATCAAGAAGGGCTGAAGAACAGTGAAGGACTAAATTTATTTTCAAGAGGTGATGAGATAAAGAGCTCCAGGGGACAAAGGCCTACAGAGTCCATAATGAAAAATTGTTGGTCCTACCATGCTTTTCACATTCAGCATGATATTTTAGCATAGGTGTTACAACTATAATATTTATATATAGATATCTTGTGTTTATTATTATAAATACAAAACTATTTCACTAATGCTAAACCACCGTCAAGTATCCTTTGTTTGTGTTTTTGTCAAAAAGAAAAAGGAAACAATATTGAATATCTTCACAAAACTTTAAACTCAGTCATGCAGGAGGTCTTGAATCCTTTCAGTGAAATACATTAAATATCTCTATTGTTGCCCTGATTCTCATCACTCTCATCCTTGCTCCTTAATTCCAGGATTCCAAGGACTCTGTTTATTATACTTTGCTTCTTCGTACCTAAATTAGGGCAGGTTTGATCCATTGTTGGTCTCAAAGTCAAAAGCCTAAGACCAATTGATGTTATAGCTGAATTGCATTCCCTCAAAATTCATAGGTTGAAGCCCTAACTCTTAATACCTTAAAAAGTGAATATATTTGGAGATTGGGCTTTTAGAGAGGTAATTAAGGTAAAATTAGGTATTGTGGGTAGGACCTAACCAAATATGATTGGTGTCTTTATAACTAGAGGAGCTTAGCATACAGACAACACACAGACTGAAAGACAATAACTAGAGGACACAAAATTAGAATTACTTTTTTATGGAGAAAGATCTCCAGAGTCAAGTTACAAGAGAAAAGTTGGAGAGAAGGTGTTTCATTATACAGTTTACTGTTAATACTGGTAATAAATGGTGTTTGTTTTTTTTTTTTCTTTTTTTTAATCCAAGGAAATAGGTTGTCCTCATTTTAATTCTCTTACATATTGTGGGCACGTAAGGTCTAGGTCTTATGCTGTTCTTGGGAGAAAGTAAAAAGGCCTGCAAGTGTTTGTGGTTGCTGATTAACTGTCAGAGCTTTCTCTGTGTGAACTGTTATTCTCACCCAAAAAGATAATTTCAGAGGCAATCACTGAATATTAAAATTAATCTGAAATTAGCAAACTCATCCAGAAAACCAAGGACAATTACCAGACTAAACTTTTAACACTTAGATTTTTTAAATAAAATTTAAACATTTGCTTTGTTGGCAGAAAATATAATTTTAAACTCAAATTCAAATAAATAATATATGATTTGGCAAAACCATTGGCCAGCCTCTGCCTTACATTTCTACTTTATTATTACAAGTATCAGGAAATAAATGTGTTATTTTGGTCAGTGTCTGATAATTTCTACCTGTGTAACATTTTTCTTTGTGATTCAATAAGAAAAAAAAATCAAAATTTCAATACATCACTGGCCAAAGGGTTTCAAACAGACATTTAATAGACTTAAATCCAAAATATCTATAAAACATCCACAAACTTGCTTTTACAAAAAACAAATAAAATGTAATTTCTACCAAGTTAATTGGTGAAATGAAAACATTTGATCATACATTATATTAGCGACCGTGTTGAATAACAGATGTATCGCAAACAGTGTTTTAGGAATTTAAATTCGTGCAGCTGCTCCCTTTACACGCCGCCCCCTTTACGCGGTCAGGCTGAGCTAGCGCCCGGACCTGGAATAGGGCCGTAGCCTCCGCCGTGCCCACCGCCTCCCGCCGCCTCCGGACCATGGACCCCAGCAAAATGAGGGAGCTTTGAGTCTTTCTGAAAATATGCAAGCAGGACCCGAGCGTTCTGCACACCGAGGAAATCCGCTTCCTGAGGGAGTGGGTGGAGAGCATGGGGGGTAAAATACCACCTGCTACTCATAAAACTAAATTGGAAGAAAATACCAAGGAAGAAAAAACAGATAGTAAGAAGGCGGAGGAAAACATAAAGACAGACGAACCATCAAGTGAGGAAAGTGATCTAGAAACTGACAGTGAAGGTGTGATTGAACCAGACACTGATGCCCCTCAAGAAATGGGAGTTGAAAATGTAGAGATAACTGAGGAGTTGATGGATCAGGCAAATGATAAAAGAAAAGTGGCTGCCATTGATGCCCTAAATGATGGTGAACTACAGAAAGCCATTGACTTGTTCACAGATGCCATCAAGCTAAATCCTCGTTTGGCCATTCTGTATGCCAAGAGAGCCAGTGTCTTCATCAAATTACAGAAGCCAAATGCTGCCATCCGAGACCGTGACAGAGCTATTGAAATAAATCCTGATTCAGCTCAGCCATACAAGTGGCGAGGGAAAGCACACGGACTTTTGAGCCATTAGGAAGAAGCTGCCCATGATCTTGCCCTTGCCTGTAAACTGAATTATGATGAAGATGCTAGTGCAATGCTGAAAGAAGTTCAGCCAAGGGCCCAGAAAATTGCTGAACATCGGAGAAAAGTATGAGCGAAAACGTGAAGAGTGAGAGATCAAAGAAAGAATAGAAAGGGTCAAGAAGGCTCAGGAAGAACATGAGAGAGCCCCGGGGGAGGAAGAAGCCAGACGACAATCAGGGGCTCAGTATGGCTCTTTTCCAGGTGGCTTTCCTGACGGAATGCCTGGAATGGGAGGGGGCATGTCTGGAATGGCAGGAATACCTGGGCTCAATGAAATTCTTAGTGATCCAGAGGTTCTTGCAGCCATGCAGGATCCAGAAGTTATGGTGGCCTTCCAGGTTGTGGCTCAGAACCCGGCAAATATGTCAAAATATCAGAGCAACCCAAAGGTTATGAATCTCATCAGTAAATTGTTGGCCAAATTTGGAGGTCAAGCATAATGCCCTTCTGACAAATAAAGCCCCTGCTGAAGGAAAATCAACTTAGATCACCTAATGGATGTCGCAGTAATACAAACCAGTGTACCTCTGACCTCATGAAGAAAGCTGGGGTGCTTTGAAGATAATCCCTACCCCTCTGCCCCAAAGGCAGCTGAAACATTTTACAGTGGTTTGCCATTAGGGTATTCATTCAGATATGTTTTCCTACTAGAAATTAAAAACTTTAAACAATTTTTAAACCTTAAAAATATTTAAAACAAAAGGGTATGTTAATCCCTACATTTTTCTTTACTAATCATTTTGGTTTTTTCCTTTGAATTAATTCGGCAAGGAAGATATTTCAGTATGGAAGATTTATTGTTCAAGTTTGAGTGAAATAAAGATTTATTAGTGGGAGGCAAATGTAACATTTAAATAGATAAGATTTGAGTTGGATATATGGTCACTGAGGCATTTTGATTTGTCTTTTTAATTGCTTTATTATTATTATTATTTTTAATGATTTGCTTCCATAAAACTATTGGGAAACCAGTATTGCAGTAGGACCTGGGTAGGGACTGGAAATACTTGGCAGGGCAGCAGCAATCTTACTACATTTTATAGAATGTGTACCCTTGTGCAGATGCATTTAAATCTTACACTGTGGTGAATGGATGACTTTTATACTGCTGCAGTAAAATTGGAGTACTTAAAAATAAATAAATAAATAAATAAATAAATAAATAAATAAATTGGTGCAGATGTTTTGGGAAACAATTTGGTAATATCTCTTTTTTGTCTATATATAATCTTGGCCCTGGTATTTTTACTTTCAGAAGTTCATCCTATAGGTAAATATGTGCATGTATATAAAAATATAGCCATGGCTATGTGTTTCATTGCTTTTAATAGCAAAAAGTTTAACACAACTTGTGTCCATCCACTGGAAACTTGTTAAAATAAATAAGATGGGCCCTTCTATCATGATTCTTTTACACCACTGAAAAAGATGAAGTAGATACTGTATATACTAATACAGGGAAATGTGTATTATATAATATAAAGAAGCAAAAAAATGTTTGCAGAACAACATTAAGCTATTAATTTGCCTTATGAAAAAAAAAAAAAACTTTTCTTTGTTCCACATCTTCCATCAGCTACTACCCATATTACTGCTCCGCGTCACAACCAAACTCCTTTGAAGAATTAATTGCCTGTCACTAAATCCTTTCCCATTCTCTCTTCAGCTGTAGTTGACCCCACTACACTACTAAAATCTCCCCTTGACAAAAATCACCAACGACCTCAAATTGGCTAAAACCAATGGTCAGCTATCAATTTGACCTGACTGATAAATAGCAGATAACTGACACAATCTATTCTCTTAGAAATTCTTATTTTGCCTTTTTTAATTGAAATATATTTGACATATAATATTGTGTGTATATATATAAGGTGTACAACACGTTGATTTGATACATTTATATGTTGTAGTATGATTGCCATTGTAGCAATAGTCCTTCTATCACATCGTATAATTATTCTCTCTTTTTTGTGATGGGAAAATTAAGATCTAGTCTCTTGGCAGGTTTGATGATTATAGTACAATATTGCTGTCTATATTCCCTATACTGTGCATTAGGACTTATTTATCTACTAGTTGCAAGTTTGTACCCTTAAACAACATCTTATTGCTTTACATTTCACTTAACACACTCTTCTTCCTTTCCTTCTATCTGGTATGCAATGTGTTCTAAATCTTCTTTACTGACTTCTACTCATCTCTTATTATAGGAGTGACCAGTGATCATTCCTTCTACCTCTTATTTTTATGAATTTATTTTCTTGGTGATCTTATCTAGTTACATAGTTTCAAACAATACTTATATGTTGAGAACTCTCCCCTGAATCTCACACTCTGTGTACAAATAAAACATTTGACTGAACATCATTTATTAAACAAAAATGATATCAACTTCGGGCTTCTTAATTCATGTGAATTACATTGCTTTTTATTATGACACATATCTTAATGCAACCCTTGACCTACCTTTCATTTCTTTTTACATTCATCTCCTTGCTTGAAGATTTCCACTCATTATCAAGCAGACTGAGCTAGTTTTGTTTATTCTTTAGGAATTAATTATGATTGTTAAGTCAGGTTTGGGTATAGTTAGACAATATTTCACTGCACATGATGTAGATGCTATTCTAAAGGGATGTGATAAGGGAAGCAACATTGTTAAGTGTTTACTATTGTCTAGATAGTGATTTAGATATATGTACAGAGGGGAGTAAATGTTTGATCATGCTGTTTTCCCTGCACTGTTTTAATATAGTGATATTTGGATGCCAGGATTTGGGATACAATATTTTGATCACAAAACATGCGTTTATATTTATGAATAAAAATTAAGTAAAAAACCAAAAACCTCCCCAATATTATGGATTAATTCTTATTAAAAAATTACTTTCCATCATGAAACTTTCACTACCAAGATAGTATTAGTATTCCATATGGATAAACATACTTCTCACATGTTATTATTTAATGTTAATTTAAATTAGTTTGTTTTAATTATTCTCAACATAAACATTATACTTATTTTTTACAAAATGTTACAATAAATACTACAATAATATTTTTCTTAATTGTGTTTCAGATTCAATTTTCCTGGATCAAATTAGCCAATCTAAATTTTAAAGTGCTGATTTGATTCTTTCCTCAATTTTTAATAAATAACAAATGTTATTGATGCCATTTTAGTCACTAAAATTTACATTTGTGGAATTTATACTTGTAATATTTATTATCAATATGCTGCTGATTTAAATTAATCTATGAGAAAATAGTGAGAATCTTGAGAGATAACTAGGTTATTTTTTTATTATCAAAATGTATAATCCTAATTATATCATTTATCAGTAGCTACCATTCTTTCCAGTGAGGAAAACTAAAAGAGCAGGATCAAAATATTTGGGGGACAAAATTTTCAGTGTCCAAATGAATGATTTAAAATGGAGGGACAAAAATTTTATTTTAAAAACATAATTCTATTGCAATAAAATAAGTATATTGCGGAAGCATAAGTGGTAGGCTTCAATGATAGTGCAAAGATATTTCTTCTACTGTTGCTCTAACTTTATTCAGTGGGCTAATTTTAACCTGCCACGGATAACTCTTCTGATTACTCTTTGTTCCTTAGATCAGGTTAAATTTGCCAAACCATCTCATTTCAGTAATATAAAATGTCCAGTTCATTAAGCATTCTGAATTTTTAGTTTAATATTGTCTTCTTCATGAACTACGGCTGGCAAAGTGTCGTAGTCCTAAAACATGGGAAGGGGGTAAAAAATCCTTTCCCCCCAACCCCAGTTTTCAACTTCCTACTTTGTTTTGACTAACTAGCTCCCATTTCTAACAGGTCAGGGTAGTAGAAACAAAGAGGGAGGAAGCAGGAGGAATAGCAGTAAATTCTCACTTGACTAAAGCAGTTTTAAAACTGGCTTCTCAATCTTTCCTCCAGATGACATATAAAACTTATGTCTTATTGTTTTGAGGCAACATTCGTATGTCTTCTTTGGAGACATCTTGTCATTAAAAATCTTTCACTTGTCGATGTTAGTAATGCACTCCCAGGAATGCAATGATACGTTCAGCTTCTTCCTACTGAAGTCGCTTGCTCCTCCAAGTACCATTTTGGGCAGGATCTAATTTGATCTCACACTAGTTGTCCCTCACATATTGTCTATATTGTGCTCCACAGGAAACAAACTCAAGCAGTAAGAATCTGTCCCCAGATAGCCACGCCCCCTTGGGCTTTCTTCAGCAGCTAAACACACTCTTTCTCAAATTTTAAAATCAGCTGAAAAGTGTTAAAAATTAGCTCATTGGATCTCCCAACCCCAACTGCAATAGCCTTATATCCTGTTTCCTGAGTGGGCTATATCCTAAGCTTTTCTCTCTAATTCTGAGTTTGGGGGGAAATCCCCCACCTTCCAAAATTGTAGAGAAAAAAATTCATAGCAAATCAGCAGCTCTCTATGGATAAATTATCTTCCAAATCCTCCAATAACCCGTATTTATATCTTTAATATGGGTTACAGTTTTAAGAGTGGTGTAGCTAGTTTTCAGTATGTTGCTTGAAGACTTGTAATTTTGCTTTGGCAAATAACCATGGTGTGTCTTATCAATATTATCTGTTGCCTTGGGCTGAACTTCCAATTAAATATTCTACTTCTGAGTATATATCCAAAGGAAATGAAAACAAGATATTGAAAATATATCTTCACTCCCATGTTTCTTGCAGCAGTATTCACAGTAGCATATGGAAACAATTTAAGTGTCTGGCAAGGGATGAAGAGATTAAGAGAATGAATATATATATATATATATATATATATATATATATATATATATATATATATATATATATATACACACACACACACACACACACACACACACACACATAAGGGAATATTATTCAGCCATGAGAGAGAAGGAAATCCTACCATTTGTGATCACATGAAAGGACCTTGAGAGCATTATGCTAAGTGAGGTAAGTCAGAGAGAGAAAGACAAATATTGTTTAATTATCACTTGTATGTTCAATCTAAAAAGGCCAAACTCAAAAAACAAGAGAGTAGAATGGTGGTTACCAGGGCCTAGGAGGTGGGGATATTATGGAGGTGCTGTTTAAGGGTGCAAACTTGCAACCAGTAGGTAGATAAGTTCTTGAAATCTAATACAGAACATAGTGATTATAATCAACAAAACTGTATTATAAATTTCAAAGCTGCTAAGAGACTAGATCTTAACTTTTCTCATCACAAAAAAGAAATGATAATTATGTGACATGATGGAGGTGCCAGCTAACACTACAGTGGAAATCATATTGTAATATATAAATGTATCAAATCAACATGTTGTATGCTTTAAATTTACTCAGTGTTATTTTGTAATAACCTATAAGGGAAAAGAATCAAAAAAGAACATATATATATATTTATATATCTGAATCACTGTGCTGTACACTAACATGACTTTGTAAGCCAACTTACTTCAATTTAAAAAATAAATAAAATTACTTAATGTTGTATATCAGTTATATCTCAAAATTAAAAACTAAATAAAAAATGTCATACGTATTTCTAAAAATCTTTACAGTTGGAATTATACTTTCTTCTTTTACACTTGTGAAAAAGACAATTCAAAGAAGTTAACTAATTCTTTTAAATTCCATAGTTAACAGGAGTTACAGCAGCTATTTGAAGCCAGATTTTTCTACCTATTTTTATTGTGTCTATGCCATGTCTGTAGTAAAACAAAACATGCAATGCAGTTAAATTGATCTTATCTTTATATAATATGTATATGAATATGTGTAAACAAATATTTACGCTGCATCATTCTATGTATTTTATTTCCAACTAATTCCTTTGCAATTTTCATACTGACATGAGTTAATACACTGCCTTCAATAGTTAAAAACAGGATTAACAAATCATTCTCATTTGCAGTGATCGTCAGCATGCTACTATTTCTCTAACCAGATTAGCAATGTGTTTATACATTATAGCTTTGGAGGTATGAGCCATTAATTACACATGCCCAGTGGCTGACATGTGATTAATTAGAAGTGGGAAAACTATTCTTCAGGTGACCAGAAAACTCCTTCCCCTTGTCAATGTTCATCTCTTTTTCTAAGTTGTATTATCCCAGAAGATATAGGAAATAATATTAAAGAAAAGAAAGCTCACCCAGAAATTTTGACAGTCAAGTTCTTGGACATATTTAGAGGCTCAATGCCAAAGCTATTTGAAAAACTGAATCAAGATTATACCAAAAAAAAAAAGCTGCAGGCTAATTTTACTTATAAATATTAAAGAAAAAATTAAGAGTATAGGAATTTTTTATTGTTTAGTTTAAAATATCATAAATAAGTTTCTATATTAAGGACTGTGGTGGACTAAAAATCAAAATATTCTCTTCATAATTATATCCTTAGTCAACTTCCAAAAATACAATTAAAGTCCATTCTTAATCTCACCATTATAAGGCTTTCAGATTTTCTTCAATGTCAAGTCTCAGGGTTTTTATAACATGAGAATGAATCTATGTTCTAGTTTAAGCTCAATTGCATTTTTTTGTTTGTTTGTTTAAACTTGTACCTACAAGCTTTGCATTTATTTATTCTATACAAGATTATTCAGCTATTTTATTGGTGTCGAAATCTTCCAATCATCTTATAATCATGAGATCAAAATCTTTTTTATAGTACTTAAAATTGTCACAGACAAGGTAGTCATTAATATCTACCTTCATATTTGAAAACTTTTTAAAATGTGAAGATCAAAATTGCTAAGTTTTTAATAATGATTCAGCTTAAGGCTAAATTGTGCATCTACTATATGGAATCTCAAAAAATAGAGTAGCTAAAAGTAATAAATTATTGTAAACACACATACATAAATACACACAGACACATACACATGTTCATTGATTATCATAGTAATAGTTTTACCAGTTTTCTGAGTTTTTTTACATAGTGTTCTTCTAAACATCTTTAAATAGAAATATCCCTTTGAAAAAATTTGATAGTGTTTTTCTAAGTGTGGTCTGCAGATTGTTAATAGGAATTCTGGGAAGCATCCCTGATCTAAAAAATCAAAATCTTTGGAAGTGGGTTCAGGAATCACTTCTGACAAAATCTACAGGATAGTTTTAGTGGGCTCCATTGTTTGAATCACTGCCCTTTGAGGTATATACTACTATTATTCCATTATGTAGGCAAATATATTGAGCTTCTGAGAGATGACATGACCTCCCAATATTACCCAACTAGTAAATGACTGAGCACTGATTCCAACATGGGGTCACTCTAAAGCTCATGCAGCCTCTAGAAGCTGGAAAAGGCAAGGAAACAGATTCTCCCCTAGGGCCTCCAGAAGAAACAAACCCCTGCTGGCACCTTGATATTGACCCCATAAAAAACATTTTGGACCTCTGACCTCCAGAACTGCTCAGGGACACAGTGACTAAATGGACGCAGTTTCTGCCCTCCTTAAACATGGAAGACAGAAGCAGAAGAGTAAGTATCAGAGTAATATAATATAAGAGAGACTTGATGGGCCATTGCTGGTTTGGAAGATGGCAGGGTCATAAGCCAAAGAATGTGGGCAAACTCAGGAAGCTGGAAAAAGCAAGGAAAGAGATTCTCCCCTAGAGTCTCCAAAAAGAATGCAGCCCTGCCTGACATCTTGATCATCATAGTCCAGTGAGACCTATGCTGGACTCCATATATATATACTTATTTTACATAAATGCATGTGTAAACTACCTTTGACTAATGTTCAGTTATTTTTACGCTCTTACTATAATGAAAGGAAGCTCCAATAAAAATTACTAGTCACAACTACACTTATTGTACTCTGATGTATTAATTCAGAAGAGTAAGTTAAAAAATAAAACTAAAGTATTGTATAATTTCAAAATATTAGAGAGTTGCAAGGCTATATTTCTTAACCACTATCACACTGATGTGTTGTGAATTTTTCACTACTTGTTTTGTCCATAAATAACTAAGTCTTGCTATATATTTTATTAAGATTAATAAAAAAAAAATAAAAGCAGAAAAACCTCAACCTGAAATTAAAAATGGAAATGACTTTCTTTTTCCAAAATAGAATAACACAGAAATAGAAAATGCTATGATGTAAAAGAATCTCAAGTCCAATAAGAAATATTTTCACCTTCAAAGATCTCACCAAAATTTTTATTGTTATCATATTTCTAAAGCACTTCAGATATTTTTAGAGATATTGAGACAGCTAGAGCAATACTGAGACATTATTGGTATAGACAATTTAATTAGGTGGGAGAAGACTTAGCTGGTGAGATGTCTTTGCTTTTGCTACACTTACCTTCCTTTAAATTACCATTGTTTCATTCACCATCAAGTTTTATTTTTAATAAAAGAATGAGAAACACGTGACCTTGGGTAGCAGTGGAAGCAATCCCAGAGACCAAGCCCAGTTTCCAGTGCCCACAGCCTCAGGTGTGCATGGTCCAGCCATTTTCCTGACAAGAGCAGTCTTAAAATTCTAATCTGCCTTGTTCCACCATGTGCTTTGGAGATGTGTTCCTGGGTCAGTAATGCTCAGCCCACCCAAACAATTCCAAATTCTTGTGATAAACTCATTTTCTGCACAAATCCCCTGAATTTGGCTTCGGTTGCTTGCAACTGGGAACTTTTATTCATACAAGTAGGTATCATAATCTCATTTCCCATATGAAGAATTTAGATTTAGAGAATTTAATTTATCACCGACTTTATGCAGCTGGTAGAAAGCAGAATCTAGATCCAAATCCACGTCCACCCGATTCCACCTGATTCCAAAATCCATTCTCATTAGTACGCTAAGATATCCCATATGAGCTGAATGAAAAACTGACACATGCTCCTACCTAAATATATTTGCTAAGTACATCAGATAACTACAGCTGCCTTGAAGTCCTATAATTTAAACTTACGGTGTGCATGTGATTTTAAAAATTTACCACATCCTCTTTTGTGCTTCATTTATGATTATGCTTGTTCCACTGTTCTTTTCTAGCTTTAAGCATGAATTTTGCATTGTCATTATTTATACACTGGAAAAACCTCAGTGGTATCTCTGATCAGCATTCTTTTGCTTCTTGAGCTACAGTTAATGTTGTCATTCAGTGTAATCAATCTTATTTAAAAGCCGTCTCTCTTATAGCAAACCATATTGCAAACATGTGCATGCGGCATAGATCCCTAATATGGTGTTTAGCATGGCTCAAAATAGGCACACTGCAAAAGAATCTGAGTTATCCTGGGGCCAGCCAGTAGAGTCAAGCTGAAACTCAGGTCCTGGATTTAATGAGGGAAGAGATCATACAGCAGAAGCACTTTGTGAAGAAGTAGATCTTGACACAGCGTAAACAATCCAAGCTGGAAGAACCGAAACCTGGCATGCAGTGATTCATTGGTTCATTAAGTGGAAAGAAAAAGAGCAGTCTTATTGACGGATGATAGCTCTAGGACAGTATCTTTGGGCCTAAAGCTAAGAAACTCTGGAAAAGGGCACTTCTAAGAAATAAAGAAGTAATGTAGAATGTGAAGGTACCAGAAGACCGGAAATGGTTAGAAACAGTGAGGGGACAATGGACTGTAGCTGCCGTGCTGCGGTAGCTGCATCGGAGTAGCTGAATCAGAGCGTTGTGATGAAGTGCTTACAGGAAGCCATGGCAAATCTTCATTTTCAAAAAGGAACTGCCCCAGTCGGACTTCTTGAATCCAAGAAGGCAAAGGCACATCCGGGAAGTTCAGAGAGCTTTCCTGAATTGACCCCAACTCCTCCCTTTAGTCTACACCTTTCCCAGCCTCCCAGCTTACTGAAGTATAATTAGCAAATAAAAAGGTAAGACATTTAAAGCGTACAACATGATGAGTTGATATATGTATACATTGTGAAAGGATTCCCCCCATGAGTTAAATAACACATTCATGTCCTTGCAATTTTTTTCTGTCCCCTCTTTTTATTTAGTCATTGACTTTGTTTCCAGCGTGTTCCAAATTTGGCATATCATTTTATAAGACTCTTTATCCACTATATTTTATCTTCTCTACCAGACTTATTTCAGAAAAAAACCTTACAGTCATGGAACTGTCTAGCCTTGGAAAATTACTTCTGAAGTTTCTTCAGGGATGACCCTAGAGGATTAGTGCCTGCTGGCACTGGTACTAGGCTTAACTAGGCATATTGAAGAGAATAAGTTTTCTATCGGTCTATCTTCTGAAGATATAAATGAATGCCAACAAATTCAGTTAGCAGTATGCCAGGAATAAGGGGCTTTAATTTTATATGCATAGAACAATGGCAACTTTCTGTAATAATTTACCTTGAAGAAAAATTGTAAACTTAAAAGAAAAAGATTATCTATCTTATAACTCATAAATATATGACAGCAAAGAAGCCAGACCCTTTCACAAGGGTAGCCTAATCCCAAATAAAAGTTGCTAAAGGTAAAAATTTCAGTTGTTATAGCATTTAGAAGAGAAAGACTTGTGCCTAGGAAGCCAGTGTGCCAAAAACTACTTAAAAAATGTGGGATTTCCCATGTAGAGTATAACTGCATTTCTGCAAAAATACTGTCTTCTAACAATGGACTGTCCACAAGATCTCTGACCCTGGATTAAGGATTTAAGCTATAATCCATTCTGCTTCTACAGCTGTTTTTGCATGTAAAAAAAGTCTTTGTTATACAAATTTAATTCTTCAAACTTTTGATGATATGGTTAACCACAACATAAAAATAATTTAACGAAAACATCGTACATGGAGAGGCACCGTCTTCATCCCCTATTAGCAAGTTTTGAAAGTCAATTATAAATTAAAATAATAACTAATAGTACAGAGCCTCTGCTAGCACATTATGCTAAAATTGATATTGCATTACTACTGAGGCAAACTCAACTCTCTCAAATATTAATTTATGGTAAGGGTAATCAACTTTTGTTCAATTAATCCAATTCCTAGAAAAGCACTGAAAATTTCATGAATATCTCTGAGACAATTAGAGAATTTCTATATTTGTAGAGTAGTGACATCTCATAGATATCACATGGTGCTTTTATCTTCATATGTGCTCCTTCTCACTAAATATAGAAAAGTGGTAATTAGCCTTAGAAATATCCATTAAACACGAAGGAAGATAAATATAAAGACTAAATGTTGTATACTCATTATAATTTGCAAAATAAAATACTGCTAATTCTTCAGTGGTAGCTATTAATATGGCAAAATGTTGTCTAACATGAAACCAGAAACTCACTGTAATCCCTATGAACTAAAGGTTTGCTAGGAGAACATCATCATGAAAACAAATCATAGCATTAATATAGGAAGAAAAGCTAGTAAGAGCATGATCTTCTACAACATAATTTCTTTTAATAAAATATTATAAAAGGTAAAATATTAAGAACAATTTAAAATGTTAAAAAATTCCTTATTCTGTATTAAAAATTATAAAATTAATAAATTTTAAAATTTTCAAACAAAGGCAAAGTAGGGTGAAAATAAATGTAAACTAATATAGTTATTCAATTAAATTACAGGCCTTAATAAAAGTATTTAAATAGTAAATAATTTGAGCACATTGAAATAGAGACTGCTGCTATAGACCTCTAAGATTGACAGTCTTAAACTTTTTTAATAATGTTGTAAATTACCTAATGTGTCTTTCCAATTACAGCTAAACATCAAAGATCAGATCTTAATTTAAAATAAAAGTGTCACTTTCACTTTGTAAAACAAATTTTATTCAGAAAATAATATTTAATAACAATTAAAAAAAATTTTTTTGGATCATAGTAAGAAAAATGCACAGCTCTTTTAAGTAAAAATTAATTCTGTAGAATATATTCCAAGCAATACATTTCCCCTATGTCTCCAGCATCACTAGAAAAAAAAGACTCTGGATTAAAACTAAAAACTGTTTTAATCAGAAGTGTTATATTAAATGATAGGCTAGTGATATGTTTAAATTCTCTGGGTTGCAATTTATTTGATATAAAAAGAAGGGATTTTTACTATATAATATCAACTTTTAAAAATCATTATGAGTCTAAGTAATACTTAAGTAACTGGATTTCCTACCTAATTTCTAAATATAATAATATCTGTTGAATTTTAATCAGCATTTTCTATTTCTTAGAATTCATAACTATATTTAATTTACTTCTATTTATGTACACTGAAGAGCTATTATTAAATTGGTATGTCTAAAAGTCAATGGTATTAAAATTGAAAAATATATAGAGAATTTCTATGTCTCTTTGCCTAGTAAGTCATTAGATTAAGAAAGCAAATGTGAAAAACAAAAACATCTTCTGTGAGTTTCTGTAAAATCTGTAATTATGACAGTTTAAAATTAATATATAATTGTAGAATTATATACTCAACTCTGGGCTCTTCCTAGGAGCTCCTAAAACTTGAGCAACTCATTTTTCTCTTGTCAGCAATCATAGCTAATAAAATGGGCTATAATAAAATATGAGTCACTTTACATCCATTTGGAAATCTTCTCCTCTGCATCTACCTCTAATTATTAGCCCTGCCATTAAAGGTCAACTCAAATAGGCAGTTCTCACTGCTTAGTGGAAGGGAGGGTTATATACCAGGAAACAGGCAGGGAACCTATTTGGCCCAGAGCTGTTCCAGGCAAGTTTCAAAATTTGGGCTGCCTCAGAATAGTAAATTGGTCCAGAAAATCAAGTTGTGAAATTAACCTAAACAAATGATTGCCTAGAACTACTTTCTCCAAATATGCATGCTCACACACACAAACACCACATTACTATGTTTGAAAGACTTTGTTGCTAGTCATGCATAATCATTTGTTAATGGCAAGTCAGTTTCATTTACTAAAAATAGCTTGGAGACTCAGCTATTATATGGTTGGGTAATGATGGTTATTACTAACCCAACTGGACCTAACAGATATCTATGAATAAGAACACTCCACCCCACAACAGCAGAATTCATACTCTTCTCAGGTGCACACGGAGCATTCTCCAAAATAGATCATCTGTTGGGCCATATTATTCTTGCAAAGTGAATTCTTCACAATGGAGTAAAGTTAAAATAAACAGCAGAAGGAAATTTGGGAACTTCAAAAGTAAGTGGAAATTAAGCATCACAGTCCTCAATAACCCACAGATAAAGGAAAAAATTCAAATGGAAATTTGAAAGTATTTTGGATGAATGAAAACGAAGACACATATGAAAACTTATGGAAGCATTAAGATGATGATTAGAGGGAGATTTATAGCTTTAAATTCTTACATTATAGAGGAGAATTATTTCAAATCAATAACCTAACTTTCCACCTTAAGACACTGGAAAAATAAGAGCAAATTAAACCTAATGCAAGCAGAAGAAAGGAAACAATAATCATTAGAGTGATCATAAAAAAGGAAAACGGTGGAGAAAATCAATGCAAATAAAAGTTGTTGCTTTGCAATAAGCAAAAAATTGATCTTTAGTTAGACTGACCAAGATAACGAGAGCAAAGTTTCAAATTACTAAAATCACTAATTATAGACGGGTACGTTTCTGGTGAATTTACAGAAATGAACAGGATTATAAAGCTATACTATCAACAAATGTATGCCAGCAAATTGGATAAATTAAATCAAATACAATAGAAATACCAAGACACAAATGATAGAAATTGCCTCAAAAAGAAATAGAAATTCTAAACACACTAATAACAAATCAAGAGTTTAAATAGTAATTGAAAAACATCTCACAATGAAAACTCCAGGCTCAGATGTCCTCACGGTGAATTCTACTAAATATGTAAAGAAGAATTAATTCCAATTCTTCACCAACTCTTTAAAAAATAAAAGGAAACTTTTCTCAATTTATCCTATAAATTCAGTATTACTCTGATATCGCCACAGAAAAATATTGCAATAAAAGAGATGACACTCTTTTTGCTAATATAGAATCCTCAGCAAAATATTAGCAAACCAAATCTAGCAACATATTGAAAGGGTTACACCTCATGACCAATATTTATCCCAAATTGGTTTAACATCTGAAAATCAATCAATGTCATACATCACATCAATAGAATAAAGGCAAAACCACATGATCATCTCAGTAGATGTAGCAAAAGCATTTGACAAAATACAATAAACCATCATGATAAAAAATGTTCTACGTACTAAGAATAGAGGGAACTTCTTCAGCTTGGTAAAAAGCATCTACAAAATATCCACAGCTAACATCATACTTAAGGATAACAGTCCAAATGCTTTCTTCCTAAGGTCAAAGAAGAAAGTAATGTTCACTCTCGATACTTTCATTTAATGTTTTACTGGAGGTTCTAGCTGGGGCATTTATGTAAGAAAATTAAATAAAATGCACCCAGATTGGAAACAATACATAAAACGATCCCTATAGGAGAAAACATGACCTGGTACATTGAAAATGCCAAAGAATTCAGTAGAAAAAAACTGTTAGATCTAACAAAACAAATTAAGCAAGCTTGCAGAGTATAAGATCAATAAATAAAAATCAATTTTATTTATATAAATTATTGATAAAGTATCTGAAAATAAAACTATATAATTAATTCCAAGAGTATTAAAATCATATAGTTAGGAATATATTCAACAAAAAGGTACAAAATTTATACTATGAAAGAAATTAAAGACCTAAATAAATGAAAACCCATCCATGTCCATGGATCAGAAGACTTAATATTGTTAAGACAGAACTAAAACTATAAAAACCTTAGAAGAAAACAGAAGAGTAATCTCTGTGATCAGGGTTGGGGGCTTAATAAGAAGTAATTGCCAATAGGGACATAGATTATTTTTAAGATGATTATATGATCTAAAATTGATTGTGATGATGGTTACACTAACCTGAATATATTAAAATCCATTGAACAGTATTTTAAATGGATGAATTAACATCTCAATAAAGCTGCTGTATATTTTTTAAAGTGTATAGCTTCTTAGAAAATATCACTAAACAAAATTAGAAAGACATCAGGAATTTTTAAAAATATTTGTTTTCTTCTTTCATAAACAGCAAGATATTGCTGGTGTTAAAAATCCAAAAGCATTGCTTAACAAAAACACATTCAGTGGTTTTATTTTTCAAGTCATATGCCATTTTTATTAGGTCTTGAGCACTTCTCTGTTTCTATCATTACAATTTGGTTTGATGCAATAGTAAAGAGGATTTGATAATATATTTAAAGCTATAGATTATATAGTCTAGTGTTTTTCAGTTTGGTCCTGAAGATCACAGAGTACTCTCTGAAGGCTCCTCAGTGTCTGGAAAGATGTGAAAAGCAATAAGGCAGAGGAGTTAAACAGCACTGTCTTCCCATTTCACTCACAATATTTGATGATCTAAATGAAGTTTCCGCTTTAGAACTGAAGAAGATCCACTCCAAAAAAAAAAACTAAAGACTTTATCTGGCTAGCCAAGCAAATTAGTAAAAATTGAAACAAGGACTCAGATTGTGTGATTCTATATTCAGTGAATTTGCGATACAGCCTGCTTGATTTCAGGATATTTAACTGTTTCACACACTATACTTATATAACAAATATGAACTTTATTGAATTTCTCAATTAAATAAATTTCTGAATTTTTGAATATTTGCTTGTAATCTGTGATTCCTCCCACCATTATTTTGAATAAGTTTATTATTTTGACTAGTTCTTCTTATGGGGAACTGGTCATCCCTTCTAATTCAATCATGTCTTTAGTAGCTGCCAAACTCAATATTGTATCACGTTTCAAGCTGTCAAAACAAAAGCATGGTGATTGCCCAGAAATGGGTATATACACAAGCATAGAGAAGATACGTAAGCAGACAGGAGAGTGTCTCTTTTCTTTTCTGATGGCAAGCTTTAAGTATGTGATCCTTGATATGTGCATGATTGTGTGTGCATTGGGAAATTTATAGGAGAGAAATGAACCAACGTGTAGATAGAAGCCAAGTTAAGAGGCAGCAAGTGACTTCTAATGGTGTTTGGGTCCCTAAAGTCAGTTATATTTTAGTTCCATGTCATACTTACTTTAGTCCCACATCTCCAAACCACTGTAAAATTATTTACAGTTTTATTATTTTCAGTTGCAATTTTACTCTTGTTTCATAATTACATAGTTCCCTTTTCCAGTAAAAAAATATGTGTTAAAATGTAGAGAATTAATAGCATGGTTTCCCTGGTGTGTTCTTTGTGGCAGTAGCCATATTTTCCTGTGGGTGTTCTCACTGTATAATTAATTTGCTTTATTCAAAGTCAATGTTACAGAACTTTCTGGAAGCCTATGAAAGAAATCATGATTCCATGACAGAAATTCTGCAGTGGACAGAGGATATGATCCTCTTACCAAGCCATCCACTTGAGCTGGGGGCTGGACCATGGAGCCCCGGGACAATCACACTGATGAAAGTTCTGACTATCTTCAGGGTATCTGATTCAACCCATGATCAGTGGACCTCGCAGAGAAAGGGTCAGGGAAAGCACTAAAAGAAAGAAACGAAGGCCACGCCCGATGGCCCTGGAAGATCCCAAGCACTGTGGGAAACTTGAAAATTTCAAAGGCACTCCAAAGAGTAGTACCCACCACCCAACCCCAGGCACAGAACTCAGGTCAGGGGCATGCCTGTGTCTAAGTGAGGTACTGAACAATAGAAGATATGAAAATATATTTAATGAAATCAATCCTAGAACATGAATCAAATATGAGTGCATAACTACTGATGAAAGAAGTTCTGTGTTGCTCTGTATGTATAATAGTAAAACAATTTTGAGATATGAAAATATTAATTCAACAGATTATCTTTCCCACACTGCCTAAGCCACTTGAACATGAGTTCTTCTGTTGAATCCATTCAGTATTTTTTTCTCAGCTTTTTATAGACACAATCTGGTTCAATGTTACTGACAAATTCTCCAAGAGGGGAAAATGAGATGTGGCTGCTTTTATTCAATTTCCCACGTTAGAAGGAAAGAGCGGACTGTCACTCAGAAAGGCCAAGGGAGGCATGTGGATGAGACCACTGAGAATTGCCTGCATTTGGCTCTCAGCCAGACTCATACTATGTGGTGTTGTTTCAGCCACAAATTGAAAGGAGTTTGTGAATTTGCAAAAGTGCTTATAATATTATTTGACACATCTTTTGATTACTTAAATTATCTATGCCAAAACTGGAAAACATTCATATGATATATTTATGAATTGGAAGGAATCCTGGAGAGAAGTAGCAACATCGATGATTAATTAGGATTCAAAGTACAGACAAATTTCCATGTGTCAAATACACTCAAGTCAATCTTTAAAACTAGGATTTACCCATGGGTGGTTACTCTTTTCCCTAACATGGTATTTTTCCTAGTTGCTATGTAGCCACACTTGAGTGCAAAGAACCCCAGTGTAAGTAGTAAATGGTCAGAAACAGCCTCTTCCTTGAAATACAAATCCCTAGGACTAAATATCTATCAATAATTATTTAATCAAAATATTTTATCAAAAATGATCACTCAAATTTTTATATCCTCGTTTCTTATTTAAACTGTTTGCCAGCATCTACGTTTTCACTGTTTCAAAAATACCAGAACATTATTTTAAATCTGTGTCACAAGATAGTTTTCATCATTTTGTAAAAAATTCAATAATATAGGTTGCTTATTAATAAGAAGGATAATGTGCTATAATAAAAAGATATTTTTACAAAGAATTATTCGCAAGCCCTTAACAGTGATGAAATAATCACGTTTATTGCAATTAAAATATAACTAATGATGGAGGTTCTTATTCTTAATATTGGTAAGAATTCAGAAGACACACTGCCTTGTATAAAATTAATCTGACAACCATATTTTACATATCTGTTCTATATGTTTCATAAAATAGAATCATTACATATATTTTTATTTTATTCCACACAAGAGTCATGGATGGGTTGGTCATTTTTTAATTGAATTAATGTGTTAGTTAATTAGCAGTCACTTGTATAAAAATATTCCTTTAGGCTCTGTTTTTTAAAGATTTCCCATATATAAAAATATAACTGAGACTATATTGTTATTAATATATTCATAAATTTTTATCATTCCATCTTATAACTGTAGACCCTAGAAAATATAAAGAGATGATTTGATTGGTATAACTTTTGAAGATAATTTGGAATGAATTAATGTCCCTAAATCTATCAGTTAGCCATTATTGCTTATAAAATCCACCCAACACCTAGTTCCCTAGAAAACCACTTACTTAACTTGCAATTCTATGGCTTGACTGGGATTCTTTTATGCATCCACGGTCAGCTGTGATAATCTTTTCTTGGATCTTTCACAAGCTTCCGGCCTCACCTGGGACACCTGGATTGACCTGGCTCCGATCCCGGTGATCTCTCATCCTCCCGCAGGACAGCTTAGATCATTCACCAGAGGAGACAGGGGTCCTGAGAGATGACAAGTGTGCAGAGCCTATTGAGCGATAGACTCAGAATTGGCACCATGTTAACTCCTGTCACATTCTACTGGACTGAAATTGTCACAAGGCCTATTCGGATACAAGGCATAGGAAAACAGACTCAACCACTTGAAAGCAGAAGCTTCAGGATCACAATGTAAAACATGCGGATGAAGGAAGGGTTGTAGAAACGGCACAATTTTGTACACAGTCTCTGCTACATCTGAAGTCTGACTCTGAGTGAAACTTTAAAGAAGTCTCTCATAAGCTTCCAAGTTACAATTAGTCTCAAAATGTTAAAACCCTTTGCTTACCCTCCGCTTTCTCAAAATAGCCACTACACCAAGAATACCTATCTTGGTTAACAGAGGGATTTAGAGAAACCAAAATCCCCAAAGACCGATGATTTCTATGACTGTAGATCTGTATCCTGAGAGACCTCTGTTAGTATTTTGTCTTGTGAATTTCTGACATTATGACCTTTAGCATCTGCCTGTAAATACTGAGACATATGGCATTAACAGTCATAGTTGTGCTCTAGGTCCAAATCCAAAGTTTTATATCAACAAAAGGGGAGAAAGCTTTTTTTTCCCCCCATGCTATGCAATTATCATCTTATTTACAGAGAAATACAGCACTATGTATGTATATATACATGAAAGCACAAAACATGCACACACATATCATATCACAATGATTCCCTATCCTTTATCCATCCTTCTTTGCAATTCCAATTTACCTTTGCAATTCCTCCCATCAAAGAAAATTAACTTCCCTAGCCCTTGAATATGCACTGGTCTTGTGATTTACTTTGACCAGTATGCTGCAGCCAAAATGGCAGTGTGCCAATTCTGAACCCAGGCATCAAGAAACCTTACACACATCTGATAGGTTTCTTAGGACCCTACTCTGCCATGAATACAAGTCCAGACTAGCCTCCTAGATTCTTTAGTAAGAAATGCAGCACTCAGCCATTTGATCATACTAGCTAACAGCTAAGCAATCACCAGATATGTGAATGAATTTATTGGTGACAAGCCAGTCTTAACTCAACCATAAGCTTACCACAGACACATGAATGCACCCAACTGAGATCACTCAAACCCAAGTCTGATTGTCAACAGTGCCCAATGACCTATAGATTTGTGAAGAAAAAAAGTTTGTTCTAATGTTAAAATACTAAGTGTAAGCATCATTTTTTACAGCAAAAACTAACAAATATAACTGTACATATCTTGTGTAAATATGTCAAAAATTAAGAAAAAATAAAAGCAATTATTCAGATATATAAAATTCATAACTCCCATCATTGACATGGTTCTAAGAATTTTGTACTCTTTCAGTATATTTTAAATTCTGGTGTGTTTTTGGTCCTCTCTAGAATTTTAATTTTTTTTTTCTCAAAAATTGATTCTATAAATTGGATCAAATGGATTGACCAGTATGCAAAACAAGTACATACTGAGTATCTAATTCCTTCAGGGCATTTACATATTCAATGTTAACCTAGCATATGCATGGCCAAGATATTTAGATATTAGTTTGAATTCTTCTTTGCTAGACCTATATTTTGCTTTAGTCAGACACACTATGAATTTGAATTAGATCTCCCTTGGATTTTTCACCTGTCAAACTCTATCCTATTATAACAACATCAAAAGCCTAACTGTCTTCCCTGACCTAATTTTTCTCAAGTGGGCAGATAAAAGGGAGTGAAAAATAAATTAGAAAACCATCAGTTGCAACACAAGTAAGTAAATATGAAAAGAGGTTAATGAGAGGACAAAGATCAAATAAGCTCAACCAAAATAACAGGCAAACTCTTCTTAATGACTGCAAATGTTCACAAGACTTTTACTTTTATCCTGTAAAATAGAACATCCTAAAACACAATGAATTATATTGAAATATGAATGATTACCATTTCATGGCCAGGGTTCATTGCCCTTATGTATTTATCAGAAGTGTGTTTCTCACAAGTCCTTCTACATCAAAGCTTTATATCAGATCACAGTGGTTATCTTTTATTTGGTCGTTTATTCAAAAGACTTATTCAGTAATACTAAGGAGCAAATTATCACTTTCTTATATACTTCTTTTACCAAGAATCTGGGAGCTCACAATTAATTACTTACCCAAAGCCAATATAGAAACATTAGTCTCTTATGACTTAGGAGAACACCATACCTACATTGACCCAATTCCCTACTTGCCATTATACATGGTTCATAAAGGATTTTTTTATTTCAAAATCAGAACTTATTATAAATTTGACATACATAAACAATTTTTATAATAATAATAAGGGAGACAGTAATCGTGCATTTTTATAAATCTAACTATTAACTCCCAACTAGATGAGAAAATATTAAAAAACATATTTTTCTTTTTTCTGCAACTTGAATATTCCTGTAACAAGTTACAGCTCAGTATGGTATATAAAAATACCAAGAACACCCTTGGAAACTTGCCTCTTGGAAAGACATTTTTAATATACAGTGAGAATTACACAATCCTTAAATTCAAATAACTTGCTATCTTGACTAATGTGTATCAAGCCTTAAGTGAGACCTCATTTTTTTATATAGTGGTGTTCCACAAAAAGTCTGATAATTTTTAAACTAGCAAATAACTTTTCTATGATTGTTTCTGTTCCATTTTTTTTCTTGCAAAACCACTGCAGTTTCTAAGTTATACATTTCTGCTTTGTCTTCCCATATTTATTATTGTCACCTTTTTCCATCTCATATGTAAAGCTTTATGTGAGTTTATTGAACAGTTAAAGCCAGGAAATCTTCTATCTGTATCAATAAGTTTTCTAAACGTAAAAATCAGAGCTCTATTCCAGTGAAGTTGTGATCTGCTGGATTTATAAGAAGCACTTGACGGATTTATTAAAATTAAATTCCCTTGGTTTGCAACAGAAAAGTTATATCTCTAGGTTGAGAGTTGGCCAAGAAATCCATATGTTTGGTTTTCAAGATGTTTGTAATTTGCATGATTTTTGAGTGAATTTAAAGTCTTTGTAGTTTTTTTTTAATAAGGACCAGTATTTTAGAATTATAATTTTCACTATGAAGTGCTTCCAAGACTGTAAGTATAGGTACCCTAATTCTCTAGGTTCTGTATAGTGCTGCTGATATCCACAAGCTGCTTTGATGCATTCAACTAAATGAATGTGAAAGTTAGATAAACATCCCCAATCCCAGAACATTTAACTCTTGTAATTACTTCCTTTTCTATTATTGGCTTACATTCTATACTCTCAAGCTAGGGAAAGATGGAGAGGTTAGAAACTCTTTATCTCTTCTTCCCAGGCAATAATGTAGTTCTGGGAGAGTCTCTAAAGCACATTTTTCAGTTCATTTACATTCAGGTAAATGCAGATGTACCCCAGATTCTGCTGTGTTCTGTTATTCTTACTTCTTAACAGTGTGTGTTTGTGTGTTTGTGATTTCCATGGAACCATATGAAGAATGGTGTTCTTACCTGTTTATAATCATGGTGCTCTTTATCAGCAAGTAAATTCTGTAATAATTTATAAAAACATAGATATAAAGATCTTGATTATGGTTGTCTACAGAAATTGTCTTCTAAATGTGATTTTAATTGTAGTTACCACTTAATTCAATCTTTTTCTTTTTTAAAATATTTCATCAAAGACGAAATACTGGGGAGTGACATCAGCATCCTGGCTGTGTGACATCCTCCCTTTGTCTCTCTCCTTCAATCTACAGCCATACAACATCCATAACTCCGCAGTTTCCTCTGCCCAACACACCAGTACACCAGAGTTCCACAAACCTGTATGTCTAAAGTGGGCAGACTGGAACACATAGAGGAGGTGGAACCAGAGGAACAGAGGAGGGGGTGCCTGCAGTCCTGACCCCTGGCTGTGGCAGCTGAGCCTGCAGCCCCAGAGAACCCAGTAGCAGCAGAGGAAGCGGTGGGACGCACCCCAGCCGCAGGGGCGCCAGTGCCCCAGGGAACTGGACAGCAGAAGCAGCAGGACCTACGATCCCATCCCTTCAGTTGTGGAGGTGCCCATGACTCAGCCCTCCCTGCCTGCGGCAGCAGCTTCCATGAACCCTACAGCCTTTGGGTGCAGCTGAGGAACCCTCGACCCCGGGTCCTCCCCAACCTCCCTTGCCCCCGGCGGTGGCAAAGCCTGCAACCCCGGTGACCCTGAACGTGGCAGAGAATCCCACAATCCCTGTGCTCCTAGCGGCAATGCCATTGACAACAGTGACACCAGCAGCAGCAGCAAGGCACCAGTGAGCCTCCAGACACAAGCAGACACAACGAGGGCACCAGGCAGCACCACTGGCAGAAGCTGTGCAGGTTACAAACTGCATTTCATTTACCTTTTCCATTTTTTTTGGTCTCCATTTTATTTATTTTGGCTCTGATCTTTATTCTTTTCTTCCTCCTGCTGACTTTATGCTTCATTTGTTCTTTTTCTAATTACAAGCATGAAACTCAGCATTTTCTAAAACTAATGACTAATGATTAGGTTCTTGTTCATTTTGTTCTATATTTCATACAAACTGTCTTTTAATTTAAACAGTTGTTATAAATTACAAGACTACTATGATAGAATAAAATTATACCCCTTATATGACCTGTTTTTCCAAAGAAGAATTGGAACAAACAGTTCAACAAACTGTAAGAAACAGTTTACATTTTTCGAGATAAATAACAAAAAAAAAAGAGAAGTTTACTACAGTTTTTATATGCAATTTATGTGTCTTATTTGATAAAATAAAAATGATTTAAAGTTAATGTCTTACAGTCGGATACTTAAAAAGTAACGAAGTGGAAATTTTGAAAAATATTTAGAATAAAAATAGCTATAAATAAATTGCTTCACAAATACTAATTGCATCAATTAGTAGCCTCGGGAATATGCTTTGGTAAGACACAAGCGATCATAACATCTCAGAAGCTTAAACAACATGTTCATGTTGGCCGGGCGGTGAGCTCTGCTTCCCATCTTTTGCGTTCTGGAACCCAGGTTGCCAGGGTGCAAGGGTAGTCACTGTCTAGATCATTGTTGGTTGTTGTGGCAGAGGGAAAGAGGATGGCACATTATGTGTTGGCTATTAGAATTTACATCCAGATTCACAGCACTTCTTCAATTTCGTTGACCTCAGCAAATCACATGAACCAACAAAGCCAATCCCCAGAGGTCAGAGTCACCTAATCCTACCAGGTTCCCAAAATGATACTGAAAGATTTAGTGCAGATCTGATTACCCCACTGGTTCTACGTTATCTTGACAAAATGTAGATCAGCTTTTAAACATATTGATAACATTACAAGCAGGTATTTTTTATTGGAATTCATCTTAGGGCTTTATATTTATTGAATATCCTGACTTTTTTAGGTTTGATATAATATTTGAATTGTTTTCTTTTAAGTCTTATGTTATTCATGTATTGCTAAATTTGCTTTAAGTTGTACTACTCTGCATGATACTAGAAAATGTCATGCTTTTACATTATTTAGAAGTTCATTGAAATTTTTGTGACAGGTCTAGTCTGCCTGTGTGGTGGGAAGTTTATCTAACTGCTGCCTAATGAAGTGTGAGGGTCCATTGGGCTGCTGCCGCTGCTTTAGCCATCCAGTGGAAATAACTAGAGGAGTCTGATATGGATTTTAGTTCAGTCATCATGGTGAACCTTTTAGTGCTGCAAATGTTACAGATTACTCTTTGAAAAAAATGTGCTGGACTAGGAGTTCAAAGGCCAATGCTTTATTTTATGTACCATTGGCTTAACCTTCATTCAGCTTCTCTTTTGATTTCATCCCCTGGAAGGTTAGTACTAAAAAGTAGGCTTTATTTCTTCTTTGCTATTATCTTATCAATGAAGATATATTGAAGAGAAGAGGCAATTAGACAGTTTGATGGTTTAACTGGAGTGTGCTTGATGGTGTAAGACTTTACAGCCCAGTACCCTTTATTTGAGGTCTGCAGGAAGAACATCCAACTCCACAGCTAAGAGAACAGACCCAGTGATTTTTAAATAAAGATTCACAAACTTCTGGAGTTTCTAAAGGACTCTGCAGGTGACATGTTCTCTGGCATTTTTTAGTTTATTGGGACTTCAATAATGTCTTGTTTGGTTTTCAATACTAATCTAACAAAATCAGTTAACGCATTCTGAATCACCCAAAATGTCAGATTAACAAGGTAAAATAAATGAATTCAGTGCCCACATGTAGGTTTGCTTTTAAATTTATGATGACTTTTGAGCACTGTAGAGATCAAATGAAATAAGAAGTGGCTGCACAAAGGACATTTTTATAGCAATTGAAGGACAAGTATTCTGAAAATTAAGTCATCTTAAGACATTACATAGCAGTATGTTTAGGTCAAAGCCAAAAGTCCTTAAATGGTGTAAAGAGGGACAAAGTCACACGAAGAGTATAGGCATTGCTCAGATTCCAGGTTTGTACATTTGAACTTGAACCGCTTTTTTATTATGGAAGCTAGTCACAAATAATCATTGGGACAAAGTTTAAATAGTGCCTTAAACATTCATTATCATATTGTATGAGACTTTATTAAATATATTTACTCATACAAATGATACACATATGTTTAAAAAGTTAATGACAGTAGCAATGATGGTACAATACTTTTCATCATATTCAGAAACAAAAAGCTAATATAAATAAAAACAATTGATTGTTTCACTAGAAAAATTATTTCACCACACTACTCAATTTTAACTTTAGCAAAAAGTATGGTTCACATTGGATTAGTATTGCCAATTTTAATTATGTAACTTTTAATATTGCTCGTATCTTGTTTATAAACTTGTTTTGAGTTTCTGATTTTAATAGTTATAAAATGAGTGAATGTAAACCTAATTTTACTATTTCATAATTTTTTAGTTTATCAGAATAAAAATTTTGAAAAATGAAGTCCATTAAAATATTTGCTTGTCACAACAAAAATATGGGTTTAATTAAAACACAAATTATTTTCTTCCCACGAACATTATCACCTGCAAACTTTACTAAAAACTCCTTGGAGAAACACAAATTTTAAAAAAGAGGGTAATATTTGTATAAAGCACCCACTGTTGGCATGACTGATTTTTTTTTTTTTTTTTCTTTTTAAAGCTGAACTTTTAAACAAGTTGTTTATGAACCTTCCTTTGCACTGAAATAGGAAAATAATGCTTGGGAGTGCCCACTGATGCACAAGCTGGCTTCCAGGACCAGCATGTGATATGTAGTTACAGGTGGTAGTATATTTTGCATTTCATAAATGCTAAATATATGCAAAATACAGCTTGATAATATGGTACTTTCTATAATTTACCAAAAAATGAGCTGAATCTTTGCGATCCCATCTAGGCAAACCTATTTTTCTACCAATGATTCATTCTACCCCAGGAACAGTAGTCTTTTTTTTTCATATAAAAATATAAGAATTATAAGGCCACAGAGTCTTTGCATGTGCTCATCCCTCCATCTGCAATAATTTTCCACTAGAAATTTCATGGCTTTGTTCAGGGATCACGCTCTTGGGGAGGACTTCCTACGCAGCTTGATGTAAAACTACGTTAACTTCAAATTTTTAATTCCTACGTGCCATTCTCATTTCTTTTCTCTATAGAAGGCATCTCCTTCTGGTTTACCATATAGTTTACACATTTATGTTGTTTACTCTCTCCTCTCACTAAAATATAAATCTGATGAAATTAGGATTTTTTCCTATTTTTGTTTCCTGTGAATCCCTTCTGGCACACAGGTTATATACAAATTTTTTTATTAGCTTTTTGTTCCACCATACTCACTGAGAAATAAATCTTTTTATATAGCAGAAATAATAACTTTGGAGTGATATTATGGAAATTATCTATCTTTTTCAAAGTTGTTAAGAGGAGGTATGTCCTAGTTAACCAGTGATGTGTAATTTTAGTTCATTGTTTATTCCTTTAAAAGCAGATGGAATAGATAAATGTATACTATGTTGATGATTAAATTAGCATTTAAACACTTTTTTAGAGATTTTTCTAATGTCAAATAAATATTATGAATAATATTGACCCCACTCAGATGGAATTCAGAGCTAGTAGTAATTCTGAACTTCCAAACCTCTATGTTTATTACTTTCTCTTTATTACTATTAGTGTATTTTGTCTATTTTTAAAATATTTAATGATATTTTCCTTTTAATCCTTCCTATTAAACTCTAAATAGCTAAAAGGAAGGACACATATCTACATGTGCTTGGAAATAATATTGACTCAATAAATATTTGGGCAAAGAAATCCAAATAAATGAATTACAGTAGTAAAATCCACTGTTCCTTTCAGACTGATTTGTGAACAGAATCATGAGACACAGAAAAAAAAAACAAATCCCTCTGCAAAGGGACATAGTTGACAAATGAAAGATTCTTCTTGCATGACCTTAAAATAATCTAATATTTCTCCATTATTACACAAAGAAATTACTGCAGTTTTATTACTGGTCCCGATTGAATAAGGGCTCACCTTTTGATGGTTGCCATTTTCTGCTTTTTGTGCGTAATAACTGACTTGACATTTGTGGTGCTCCAATGTGTCTTTCTTAATGTGAAGGAATCATCTGTGCATTAATGAACTGGCTTGATATATCTGCCAAACCTTTCAAAGAAGCAATTAAGTCTGTGTAAGAACTTGCATGAATGACACGATTTATTATAATCTAAGAAGAAGAAGTATAAACAAAAAGTAATTAATTTCTAAAGGTGGCACTCAAGTAATGCAACACCAGAACTCCATCTTTTGAGCTCCATCTATATAGAGCATGAAAACAACATGCTATTTTGTAAATGTCACATGAAATTTCAAATATTACTTTTGGCAAAATACTCAACTTTATTAGTGTTCAAAAATTTTTTGAATTAAAATAATAGGGTATCATTTTTATCTATCAAACTACAAAACTTAAATTAGACACAGAAAGAATATGAATATTCAGAGTTATGAAAGGAATGGTGAAATGAATACTACTTGACATTGTTAATGGCAGGGTGAGCTGCAATCATGTTGTTTGTTGATAAATTTTCGATCTGTATGAGACGCTTAAAAATGCCATATACTCTAGCTCATAAGCTACGCTTCGTAAATACCCATAAATATAGTTAAAAAAGCACTAATGCCTGAGGATCACTATGGCATTTATTAAATAATTTTTTAAAAAATTCTACCATGAAAGCAAACATCTGAAATATCTAACAACAAAGGAATGATAAATTATACTATGTTAATGCCACCAGCTAAATTGTACATAGTACTTTAGGTGATATTTACTTACACAGAATGCATTTTCCCATTTAGCATGTATTGAACACTTTGTGCTAGACATCATGCTAATTGATTTACATTTAGATCTTACAGGGCTTATTTCAGTTGTAAGACCTAATATTTTTCTTAATTTACTGACAAAGATCATTTTGATTAAAGTAACTTGCTCAGGGTCACACTGCTCTGGAGCAAAGAAAAGAAATATGTCTGATTAGAAAAATCCATGCTCTTAACCCATGAACCATACTGACTATTCAATGATGTAATCTTACTGGGTAGAGCTCAAATATACTCTCTGTGTATAGAGTAGTAAATGCTTAAACTGAATTGGTAAACTCTAATAACCTTTTCATTTTTGTCATTATTATTGCTTGTTATGTTAGGATGTATAAATAGTTGACTAGGTGAAGGAGTTATTCGCACAACTTATTTTTTCCCCCAAGGCTTATAACATGCTTTTGCTCCCTCAGTTGGCCTCCTTGATTTTATCTTAGATAATCCGTACTATACTAAGTTGGACTATTTGGAAGTTTCTGAATCAGGAATCTGCAACTTTTGAGGGGCTGCCTCCATGGACTGAAGATCAATTTTCCATACCATATTTTTCAGGAAGTCTGGATAATAAGGAGTACCTCTGAATGACACTTACAGGAAACAATATAACTCTCTTTTTTTAATGTGGTCTGATTGGAACATGAGCTGAAAAAGTCTACTATCCAGAAAACATTTTTTACCTTATTATAAAAACAACATGTGTTTTTATGTAAACTCATAGTTATCTTTATCATGGTTCATTCTCTTTTCTGTTCCTTATAGCATATTTTATTTGATCTTTGTAGTTCACTCTCAGTGTCAGTTTGTCAAGAATGCCTTTCTTGATTCCTCAGACATGACACTTTATCTGATACTCTGTTTAGTGACATTTAATACAATTGAATTGATTTCTTTGGTTAAATATTTTCTTAGTATTTCTCTTTCCCACTAGACTATGAATTCTATGCAGGCAGGGCAGGAAAGATTCTTTCATAATCTCTACTGTAACACCAGGATAGAGCACAGTGACTAGCACATAACCAGTTTTTAATATATATTTGTTGAATGAATAAATGAGTGAGTGAAAACATGGCTGTCTTATATATGTTTATAAGAAAAGGGAGAAATTTAATTTTTTCCTGATTAAATACAATATACACACACGTGTGTGTGTGTGTGTATGTATGTATATTACAGAAAATTGGGGAGAGCGTATAAAGTGCTCATGAAATTGCATTGATTTTAGGAAACCTAACTTAAACCCACTGAGGTAGGGTGGTGATACGGAATTTTTGGTCACTCCTGTGAGAGGCACAAGAAGATATATCTTCAGGATGAATTGTTTATAGTACACTGTTTTTCATAGAGAAGATTTCTTTGACCTTCTTATCTACTGACTTTTAGTACATCTTTCTAATCATTCCAGTTGAGCACAGTGTGAGCTAAAGTAAGATTATTTGACTTTAAAAATGTTAAGTTTATATGTTGGCAAATGGCAGCTCTCAATGACATCCAGAATTTGAAGGAGGTAAGTATAGATTTTTCTATGGTTGCTGATAATATAATTAACAATATAAAGACATTTTCATCATTTCTTAGATTCCCATTCTTGAATATTAATAGTTTAGCTACAGTCAGAAGGAGACACTCACATATACTATGGCTAAATACAATTCTTTTTGCTTCATTTCCTTTCCCTTTTTATATTGTTCTAGTTTCAATAATCTTGAGGAAAGTTAGGAAGCATGCTGCATTTTTTTTCACTAGATATTGGTGGAAGTGAAGAAAGAAAATTGACACTATAATTTGCCATATGTTACATAAATATTTTAAATTATGGGCCTAATGCTCATTTTAATACAAAAATTTAGCAGTGCTAGGTAAAATAATACTTCCAATTCCTCTTTTCAGCAATTTCCAGATTCATGAAATTGTGGGATGAGGATGTGACAGGGTTAGAGAAGTAAAGATGTGTGATGGCTTTTTATTTAAAAAAATAGAGAAACAAAGGAAAATTATATGAAAGTAATGGAATGTTATGGTTGAGTCTGGACCTTGCATTCTGACATTTGCATTTATCATACTTAAATAAACTGAAAATTTGACCAGGGTGATTTGGACTTACAGTGCTGCTATCTCCCACTCAGAATAAGTAAAATAATATATTTTTCTTCTTTTTATTTATAAAAACAACATGTTTTGAGAATATAAAATGATGAAAGATCTACCAGCAAATAATGTGATAAAACATGCTTATGTACAAATTAAACACATTAAAATCAGTTACTTTGAGGAATGTAAAAATTCCTTTAATCTTTTTCAAAGATTAAATATGCTTTGAGGTACTTTATAATTTTACTTAGCATAGTTACATAATTTATTTTGCTTATTAGTTTTTATGGTAAAACTCTGCTCTCTAATATAGTATCAATAGAAAAGGCATGATGTACAAATAAAATAACTTCATTTTCAAAAATCACTTAACTGTGATTACATGTTTTGCTGACTATCCTGAAAACAGCCTGATTTGTTTCATAAAAATTAAATTTACAAAGCTGAATGCCATTTCAAAAGAACACTTTAATGTATTTTACCTCATACAAAATGAATAGAAGTTGCAACAAACAACAAAAGCAGACAAGATATGGTCAAAGAAAGCCTTTGACAAACTATGGAATAATATTAAATTAAATGAAAACCAATTTCTAAAATATAAATTTCTTTCTAAAGGTTAGTATGGCTTTGCTTTTAATTCCAAAGAATAGTTTGTTAAGAAAAAGAAAATATTTGTAATTCATATTAAATCAGAATTATGACTACAAATTAGTAAAGTAGCCATAGCAACATGAAAATATATTGACAATAAATAAGACACAATTATGTAGTATATTTTAATAAAAACTGGAAAAAATCAGAAAAACTATGCTCCAATAGTTGATATATTTTGGACATATAAAATAGAGTTAATCAAGTAAAATCCTAAGAGTCATAACAAAATTATTTTAATTACAATAATAAATTCTTATATAAATCTAACAATAGTTAGTTGATGGTAATAAGCAAGATTTATTAGATAAAAGAAGAGTTATATATATTTTTCAGTTATATTTAATACCATAATTTAGAGGAAAACATAGTATCAAGATATGATAAAATTATCATGTTATTGTATAGTAGAAAATTATTTGTATTCATATATAGAGTATAACTTATATGATTACAAAAAGTATAATAAATACATGTGCATATTTAGAAAGTCAACATTGGTTATAGTGTGGCCATAAAGTTATGGTTATTTTAATTTTCTTTTCTATGCATATATGCAAAATAGTTCCAAGGAAAATTCATTGCTTTTCAAAATAGAAAAAAATAGCACTGTTACATAAATATAAAGAAGAAATCTTAGCAAATCTACTTTAAAAAGTAGATGTGACTTAATGTAAGGATTCAACAAAATCTCAGCAATTTATTTTGTGGATATTGACTGATTTGTAATTTTATATGAAGAGGTAAAATACCCAGAATAGCCAACTCAATATTGCAGAACATGAATAAAGATGGAGGACTGATACTATCTGACTTCAAGACTTACCACAAAGCTACAGTGATTAAAACAGTATGGTATTGGTGAAGAATACACAAATAAACTTATGGAACAGAATAGAGAGCTCAAAAATAGACCTAATATAGTCAACTGATCTTTGACAAAGAGGAAAACATGCAATAGAGCAAAAATAGTCTTTTCAACAAATGGTAATGAAACAACCAGACATTCACATGTAAAAAAAAAAAAAAAAATCAATATAGACACAGACCTTAAACCCTTCGCACAAATTAGCTCAAAATGGATCATAATCCTAATTGTAAAATGCAAAACTATAAAACTCCTAGAAGATAGTATTCAAGAAATTCTACATGACCTGAGATTGGCAATGATTTTTAGATAAAATGCCAAAGGGGTGATGCTTGAAAGAAAGAATTGATAAGCTTCACTTTATTAAAATTAAAACTTCTGCTCTGTGAATGATGCTGTCAAGAGAATGAAATGACAATCCACAGAAAAGGAGAAAATATTTGCAAAAATATATCTGATAAAGGACTTTTATCTAAAATATACGAAGACCTTAACACCTTCATAACATCACATAATTACCATTTATTTTTTGTAGCAAGAACATTTGAGATTTACCCTCTTAGCAACTTTCAAGTACATAATACAGTATTATTGACTATAGTCACCAGGCTGTACATTAGCTCCCCAGAACTTACTTATCTTATAACTGGACGTTTGTTCCCTTTCACCTAATTTTATTGGCATTTAGAACTAAAATCAAACTATGACATTCACTTTCATTTTATTGGTTTGGGGTGTGGGATTGTTTCATAAGGATGTTAACATAGGTTCTTTGCTTTCAGATGGGCTGCACAGCCACTACAGACTTTTTAAATGCATAGTCCAAGAATTATCTGTATCAAAATTATAGGAGGTGCTAGGTAAACAGGCAGATTCCAACCACAATGACTCTAAATTTTTAATAATTCTTTGTTAGCATTTGACATAGATATGTAGATATATATGTGATATTTATATATATTTATATATATACACACACATATATACATATATATGAAGTTCAAAATTTCTTTTAACATTGTCTTATTTCATTTCTATTCAAAAATAGTATTATTAAACTTAATATTTAAAGAGTAGTATCCATGGGATTATCACACTTTTAATCTACATATCTATGCATCCATCTATAAATATTTAGACCTATTTTACATATGTATTTACATAAACATTTGTGTGTATGCATGTGTGTGTGTAGATCTGAATAATGTTTTCCCATATTTTTGTGGTTACTTCTGTGTTTTGGAATTCAGATATATTTTGTTATCTTGCTGTTTTACTATTTATTTCTACCTTGTTAGGTAAATTCACATATAACAAGCATCTGCCAAACATCGTTATTCATTCTAAATGATGCAGATTTCTGGGCTTACTGCATTACCACCTCTGGGGATGAAGCATGAACATTTGCCTTTACAAAATCTCTCCTGGAATTTTTGCACGTACTCTCATTTAGAACCTTTGCAGTAGTCCATAGGGTCATATCACAATTAATGTGATAAGTTTAGAATCTGAATTTGAAATAGTTGTGCAGGTGATGTTTTCTTCCGATTCCTTTCCCCACCTCTTGAATTAATCTTCTTCCCATAATCTGATAAGACAAGTTTTATCTTGGATGCAAAGAACATGGCTTTCTAGATTAAAATTATATAACATTATTATAACAAATTTAAATGGAATAGGTATCTTATCCTCTGCCTCTGTGTCTTTCCCTGTCTTTTCCTTCCTTTCAATAAAAATGCTTTGATTTGTTTGGTATACATTTGGAAATACATACAGAGTAAAAAAAAAAAAAAAAAAAAGGCATAGTCAACAAAACCTTCTGGCTATTAAGTTCCAAATGTTCAAGTCCTAAAGAAAATTTAGAAGGAGAAAGAACATTCTTGGGTATACTTATTATGACTTAAGAAGTAAAATGAAGAGAAATTTTCCTCTTAAAACTAGTAAAAGAAGACTCAGCCTAAGGAAGATGACAAAGCCACAGCAATCCAGTGCCATGAGCCAGAGGCTAGTATCCTGAAAATTCCACTGAGGCTCTGGCTGTGTTATCCACTGAGTCACATAAATGACCATTCACTTTTTTCAGTGATATTTAGTAAGTCTATTTGCCAAGCACTACTTTAAACGCTGGTAACAGACAATGAACAAAAAACATACAAATCTCTCCCTTATGGATCGTACATAATATGTGGTGACAGGGAGAGTGTGCATAAACAAACAATTGTCAAGTGGTAACAAGTGCTATGGGAAATGATTTAGAAAGAAAAGAGGGATAGAGAGGTTGCCCAGAAGGTGCTGGGAAATATGCTATTTTACATGGTGAAATGGTTAGTTTTCTGTGAGAAAATGATTTTTGAGCAAATTTCAGAAATATCTAGGAGAAGAGGTCAAGTAGATTTCTGGGAAACAGCTGTCCGCCAGTAGTATATATCAGCAATTCTCATCTGCCTGCATGTTAGTAACAAGAGGCTCAATGGATAATGCTAAGGTATATTCAAGGTTAGGAAAAATTGGCCTAGATTAAGGAGGTAAGAAGAAAGGATGCAGAAACATCAACCTGGTTATTGACACTGAGGGAAGAATTGTTTACTTCCATAGTCTCTACAAATCAAATTAGTGTGCTCAGGATATCCACTCCAAAATTTGGGGCCTGGAAAGAGGAATAGGTAGAGAGGTCAATGACTCTGATTAGGAAATGGGTATAAGTGGAACCAGTTCTTAATACCCGGCAAAACTAAAACTTCACAGAGCTGCTTTAAGTCAAGATAGTTGCCTCCAGCATGTTAAAGTCTGGTAGAAAATAGAAACATCCTTTTGTTTAGAGGTTAGAAGGAAAATGTAGAAAGAACATATTTGGGAAAGAGAGAAAGTAAGCTGCACCAAACTATCAGGATCCTCAGAACTCCTAGAATTTCTCAGACCAATTCAGAAAACAAATCAAAACCAAACCAAAACCAAACCAAACCAAAACAAAACTATTTAGACTGGTAGCCAGTGTGTCTCTGAGGAACCAAAGTAGATCTATCTTTTACATGGTGTCTTACAGTCAATGATCATTATCTTACAGTAAAGTAGTGAGGGTGCACTATGAGAATTCTGTTCAGTATAAAACTATAACTTTAGTAGGTTGTACAATAATGACACAAGTTTAGAGATTGCTTATGTGTTGGCAAACAAAAGAACCAGACTTGTGCAGAGTGGTAGAGCTGTGCTGAGTTTAAAATCACCCTGAGATGTCCAAGGGCAGGTATCCATTCAGTAAGTGAAGCTTTGGGGTCTGGAGCTCAAGAGGACAATTAGAACAGGTGGTAAACATTTGGGAATCATCAAAGCATTAAAAAACTGAAAATATGAAAATGGATTATATTGTTCATATATGATATACACATGTTAAAAAGAGAAACAGGCAGAATGAATTCCCAGGACTACACTAAATTTTAAGAGCTAAGGCAAAAGAAGAATGAAAGGGAACATAGGTGGCTAGAGAGTTCCGAGAAATATCACATGGCCTTTAATGTGACCTGCAAGGTAATTTAGCTGCACTCCAAGCACCTATCGGGAATTATAAGTGGCAATACCTTGGTGCTCTGCTGAAAATACAACCTTTCTGATATAACCTTTGGGGTATGCAGTTTATCCATTCTACATAATCTATCCCTGGCTCACATCAGAACAGCTGAGGTTGCAAATATAAAGTACTTCATTTCAGTCTGCTTAGAATGGTTTTATTGAAATACCTTTGGCAAATACCTTGGCAGCAGTCATTAGGGGATGCTATAAGATGTAACTTTATTGAACTTTTCCTGTATTTTCTGTAAGGTTGCAGTGTTCAATAAATTGCAGTTTTTTTGTGTGAGGACCAGCACTAGGCATGTCTCCTTGGTCACTGTACTGGGAATAGTAGTGCTACACCTCAGTAAATTTTCTGTTCTTTTATGGTTCTATCTTTCATTTAACTGACCAAAATTTGATCTTTGCATTGGCTGGAAGAGGGAAATAAATGGCCTAACTTTAGGCTTACAGATATTTAAGCCATATTTTTCACACTTAGTCCTCGCTTGGCTCTTTCTACCTGTTCTACTCTCCTTTTACTTGTTTTTCATTATCTCATCTTAGTAAAATTACTTTTTGCTGTATTATGTGTATGGAAGTCAACTTAAATGATGCTGAATATTCTCCGTTTACCCACTCAGATCTATCATCTATTCTGCTCCACCTTGACCTGTGTCTCGAAGAGCTGAACTTTATGGATAATATCAACTTGGATCAATTTCACTCTGGCTTTAGCTTAGTTTTGGCTAATGGTAGGTGCAGCTTGGAGATCAGAAGACTGGAAGACAGTGAGTTTGAGATATCTTTGTGTCGTTATTTACCTGTTATACTGTGGTTTGGCAGTGGCTGCGTCATTTTCCAAAAGACATAGGTCCTATCATGTTACTCCTACTCTTGGCTGTAGAATCCTCTAGTTTCTGGTTACAAAATTTCTTCCTTTTTCATCTCAAACCTGGTTGTGGCATTGGTCTTCTGCTACTACTGTTAACTTGGTGCTTAGTCATTTGTTTGCCTAACTCTTTCCAAACTTTGATAAAAGTTACTTCAATATCTGTCTTGTATTAACTCTTTTAAAGTGTCTTGTTTCTCGCTGAGATGCGGACCAATGAGGTCATTTTCTTACTTTTTTTTAATTAAATAATTTTTCTATATTTTATTACATGTATGCATGTATGCATGTTTCCACTTGTGCACATACCTGAACTAAGTGAATTATTTCTAATTTTATGAACCAAGAGTTTGAATGCCAGAATGGAAAAAAAATCTCCAAAACGTCTCCTAATAGCCTTAACTAGTCTTATTTCTCTCTCTCTCAAAACCACTTAAATAAATGAATGAAAGTTAATTTGTGACAGACAGCTTCAATATTGGTCCACAATCTCCCTGCCTCCTGGTATTTACACCATTTTTCAGTCGCTCTTAATATTGTACCAAGGTTGGTTGTGCAACCAGAAGCATATGCCAAATCAATAGTATGAGTGACTCTAGCAAAATAGTGCAATAGGCAGCTCCAAGCTCTCAACTCCCTACAGAAACAATGAAAAACAAGCAGAAACTGTCAGTATCAACTTTGTCAGAAGTCTGGAAAAAAAGCCAAAGATTTACAGCAACCAAGGAGATTGAATAAAAAGCAACTTCAAGTTGTGGAAAAGCTTTGTGGAGTTTTGAATTTCCCTTTCTCTACCTCTCCTGGATGTGACAACACTTTTTAACAGGGAAAGCCACATTCCTGGAGTGGGACTCTGGTTCTTGGTTCTGGAGAAAGCAGAGCAGACCTTATTTGCAAATTATTTTGTATGTCTGTTTTAACCTACCTAAGGGCTACTTGTGGGAGTGACCCTAAAGCAGGAGATAGATGGACTCCAGGCTAGACATTACAACTGGACTCCTGTTCACATTTCCTGGGGTGAGAAAAAGATGGGCTTCAGGCTGGACATTCACTACCAGGCCCCTGTTTACATTTCCTGAGGCAAGAGACAAATGGGCTCCGGGCTACATATTTATGACCGGACTCCTGTCTACATTTTGAGATCTGCACTTTGATATAAGAAACAACAACAAAAATAGGGTGGATAACTGGACATTGGACACTTTTATGGCAGAGACAGAGAGGGACTAAACACTGTTAGAAGGTCAAGAGGTCATACGTTTCCCATCCTTGGGGCAAGGGAGACACTACACATATGCAAAAGTCTTTAAAGAGTCAAGAAGGCAGGAGACGCCAGACCATAGTGAGTCTTGCTATTTTCCTCTAAGAAGCCTTTGCGATTAAATCCATCTTGATTGAGGGGTGCGTGTGCACCCAGGGGAGGGTTCTGAGACAAATTAGACATGGGGTCAAACCAAGAGGATTGGCCAAGAAGAAGACAAAGACCCGAAAGACTGCCCCCTTATAAAGGATTTAAACTTCTCAAAGGCGCAACTCTGTGACTCTCTCGCTGAGTTTGCCCATGCATCCGTCCACGTGTACTCTGTTTTTCTAATAAATACTTTACTTTCTTCTGTACCTTCCATCTCCTTGTCATATTCCTCCTTTCAAGGTAGACAAGGACTGGGGATTTAGATTTTAGCCACTGGCCCCTGTGGTCTAGCAGTTAAGATTCTTGGTTTCCATCCAGGTGATCAGAGTTTGATCCCCAGTCAGGGAACTAAGGTCTAGCTTTCAGCTGCAGCTCACTGCAAGCTACTGCTTACTGCTGCATGCATCCAAAATCAACCCAAGGTGCTAATATCTATTTCCTCTAACTCAGAAATCAGGCCATAAAAGAAGTGGCTCCTACTCAAAAACACTGCAAGACAACCTAACAACCTTCAGACTCTTGTGGCAAGAGATTACAGTTGAAACATATCATAGGCTACCTATACCTGGGAGCAAAAGCTGGGAAGAATTTCTTTGGGACATTAAGACATTCAAAAATGTGAGTATAAGAGGGGATTTAGGAGGCTATGTTCACACCCAGGGCAAGACAAATGCTCACAAAGATTTGAGAAGACATAGAACTATCACCCCGTAGGGTACTTCCTGGGCTCAAGGAAAGCCTGGCTAAGTATTGAAGGGGTGCTTTGTTTGCAAATGAGATGATTGTCTAGGTAAAACATCTGAAAGAACTGACAAATAAAAACTAATAAGTGATTATAGCAAGGTTGCAAAGTAAACAGTTAATATATAAAGATAATTTGCTTTTCTAAATACCAGCAATAAACAAGTGGAATTTGAAATTAAAAACACAGTACTAGGTGCCCTCCAAAATGAAATACCTAGGAATTAATCTAAGAAAGATATGTAAGATGTATATGAAGAAAACTACAAAACTGTGATGAACAAAATCAAAGAAGAACTAAATAAATGGAGAGATATTCCGTGTTTATGGATAGAAAAATTCAATATTGTCAAGATGTCAGTTCTTCCCAAATTGATTTATAGATTCAATGCAATCCCAATAAAATTCCAGCATTATTTTGTGGATATTGACAAACTGATTCTAAAGTTTATATGAAGAGGTAAAAGACTCAGAATAGCCAACACATTATTGAAGAAGAAAGGCAAAGTTGGAGGACTGACACTATCCAACTTCAAGACTTACCATAAAGCTACAGTAGTCAAGATAATGTGGTATTAGCAAAAGAATAGACAAGTAGATCAATGGAACAAAATAGAGAGCACAGAAATAGATCTGCATAAATATAGTCAACTGATCTTTGACAATGACCAAGGCAATACAATCGAGCAAAGACAGTCTTTTCAACAAATAGTGCTGGAACAACTGGATGGCCACATGCAAAAGAAAAAAAAAAAGAAAAAAAAAAATCAAGGCACAGACCTTACACCTTCACATAAATTAACTCAAAAGGGATCATTGACCTAAATGTAAAATGCAAAACTATAAAAGTGCTGTAAAGTAACATAGGGTAAAACCTAGATGACTACTGACTATTTATATGACAATGGCTTTTTTAGATGCAAGGCTAAAAGCACAATATATGGAAGAAATAATTGATTAGCTGGACTAAAACTAAAACCTTCTATTTGTGAAATACAATCTAAAGAGAATGAGAAGACAAGACGTGCTGGTAGAAAATACTAGAAAAGACAAATCTGATAAGAGACTGTTATCCAAAATATGCCACAAATTCTTAAAACTCAATAATAAAAAAAAAAGCCTAATTAAAAAATAGGCCCAAGACCTGAACCAAAAACCTCACTAAGGAAGAAATACAGATGGCAAATAAACATATGAAAATATACTTCACATAATATGTCATCAGGGAAATGCAAATTGAAACAATAATAAAATACTTCTACACATCTATCAGGATGGCCAAAATCCCAAACACTGAAAACACCAAATGCTAACAAGGATGTGGAGCAACAGGAACTCTTATTCATTGCTGGTAGAAATGCAAAATGGCATAGCCTCTTTGGAAAGACACTTTAGCAGTTTCTCAGAAAGCTAAACATCCTCTTACTGTATGATCCTGCAATCACATTCCTTGGTATTTACCCAAATGAGTTGAAAACTGATGTCCACACAAAACTTGCACATGGTTATTTATAGGAATTTTATTCATAAATGCCAAAACTTGTAAGCAGCCAAATATGCTCTTCAGTAGATAAATGGGTAAATAAACTGTAGTACAACCAGAAAATGGAATCTTATCCAACACTAAAAATAGATGATTTTTCAAGCCATGAAAAGACAGGGAGAAACCTCAAATGTATATTACTAAGTGAAAGCAGCCAATCTGAAAAGGCTACTTAGAGTATGATTCTAACTATACATTTTAGAAAAGGCAAAATTAAGGTGACAGTAAAAATATCAGTGGGCTCTAGGGGTTGAGGAGTTGGGAGGGGTGAATAGGCAGAGTACAGAGGATTTTTAGAGCAGTGAAATATTCTGTATGATACCATAATGATGGATACATGTTATACATTTGTCCAAACCCACAGAATGTAGAACACCAAGAGTGAATTATAATATAAGCTGTGGACTTTGGGTGAATAAGAAGTGTCAAAGCAGGTTTATCTATTGTAACAAAGATAAACTCTTAGAGGGTATGTTGATAATATAGGAGTGTCAACATGTGTAGGGAAAGGGATATATGGGAAATCTTTGTACCTTCCTCTTAATTTTGCTGGGAACCTAAAACTGCCCTAAAATATAAAGTCAATAAAATGTATTAATTTATATTTTATGTCAATTAAATATATATATATACAGTTAACCCTTGAACAACACAGGTTTGAACTGCATGAGTCCACCTATATGCAGATTTTTTTCAATAAATACGTACTACAGTATTTACTACATGATCTGAGTTTGGTTGAATCCAAGGATGGAGAACTCAGGATATGGACAGCTGACTATAAAGTTATACAGGGATTTTCAACTGCATGAAATCCTGGTGCCCCAACCCCTACATTGTTCAAGAGCCAACTGTATATTAATCATACATGTATTTATATATTTATATATATTAATATATTAACTTATAATTTAATAAATAAATTTATATATGTATATATATGAAATTGAATCAATATGGTTCTTTAAAAGAAAAAACTAAATACAAAATATGGAAGGAATGGAGAAAATGAGAAACCAAAAAAATGTATATAAGATATACAGAAAACAAATAAACCCATACTTCTAGAGCAAATTGATTTTTGACAAGGATACCAAGTCCATTCAATGTTGAAAAAACAGTCTCTTCTACAAATTGTGCTGGGACAACTGGATAACCACATGCAACAGAATGAAGTTGGACCTCTACCTCACAACATACACAAAAACTAACTCAAAATGGACCAATGACTGAAATATGAGAGCTAAACACAAAACTCTTAGGAAAAAACATAGGTGTAAATACTCGTAACTTTGGATTTGGAAATAGATTTTAGATATGACACCAAAAGCATGAGCAACAAAAGAGCAAATTAGGTAAATTGGAATTCATTTTAAAAATTATAAGACATTCCAAAGAAAGTGAAAAGACAACTTACAGAATGGAGAAAATATTTGCAAATCATACATTTAATAAGGAATTAATATCCAGACTATATAAAGAAAACCTACAACACAACAATATCACCACCACTACCAACATAACCCAACTGAAAAATGAGCCAATGGTTTGAATAGACATTCCTCCTAAAAAGATATTCAAATGGCCAATAAGCACACAGAAAGATGCTCAACATCAGTAGTTACTAGGGAAATGCATATCAAAACCTCATAACTCATTTTAAGGAAAGCGACTGGATGTCCTCAAAACACTTGTGCAAGGAAAGCCTGAGCGGCAGGAAACTGAGGCATCAACCACCAGCCAGTATCAAACACCAGACAAGTGAGTCAAGGAGCCTTCAGATAATGCAGTCTCAGCAGAAGGCTTGCCTGCAACCTCATGACAACTCTGAGCCAGAAAGATACAGATAAGCTATACCTGGATTTCTAAGCCTCAAAATCTATGTGAGGTAATAAATATTTGTTGTTTTCAACAACATAGTTGTAATTTAGGGGGCACTTTGTTTTGCACTAATCAATAACTAATATATAACTTACACCTTACCCGCAATGTAAGATTTAACCTCTACGTACCAGAAAACAATCCTTTGTTTTAGAAAATTAAGATCACTTATTCTAAAACCAAAATGAAATAATGCTTAAAAGGTTTAATTGTAATTATCTTTATTAATTTCATAAAAAGGAGAGAAGTAACTTTTTTTCATATATTTTCTGCCCATTGTTAACCTGAATAGAACACATTCAAAAAATACTATTATATGTGACTCAAAATCTAATAAAAATACAAACTTTTCCTTCTTCACTCACATTTTAGAAGCTTGTGAAGTTAACTGAAATGTAAAACACTGTAATAAGTTTCCAGCGATTACTTGGTGAAAAAGATCTGTAAATAAATGGTAAAAAATGTTTCAAAGTGATTATGCAAAACATGAGCAGACAGTAAAAGATACACACCCTAATTGCAGTGCAGTTTATGGTGGTGTTTCATAACTTATGGGAAAAATGTCATTTTATTTTAGAATCAAATTAATGACAAATTTAAATGAGGTGAAAACTATTATAATAACACTTAGGGGAAATACGATTACCTCATAAATAGAGCCAACTGTGGGAAAATATATTTCTAGGTGATAAAATTTACTAAAAGTAGTGTTTAATTAAATAATTGAAGCAATGATGAGGTCAAAGTGCAAAAGGAATTACAGAACACCCCAAATATAATTAATCTTTCCTTGGGTATTGAAAATAAATATCGTTAATATACTATGTATGTAAAAATATCATAAACATTATATCAAACTTTCATTTATGTGGAAACAATTAGAATATACAAATATTTATGAAACTTTTCAATTAATCATTCAGGAAGTATGCTTAAGGTAGGTGGGTAGCAAGCCGAAGAAAGAAAGGAAGCTTATATATGCTAGGTTAATATATGCTAGGTTAAAGCAGAAAAACACTGTGGGCCATGGGAGATCCACTCACAGCAGACCTCTGAGAGACCATATACAATGTGCCTCAATGATGTCGCATCTATGTGGTGAGGAAGCTCATCTATTTATCCGTCAACTCCACTCGTCATTGGTTGAGGGCTGCTCAAAGGGGAATTAAATCCCTATCACTTCCAGAGAAAGCCCTCAGGCAGACAGGCTGGTGTTTGCAGTAGGAAGCACTTGGCTTGAACAGAAACCGTGAGTGTTGAAGGTATGAGCCCAGCGCTGCTGGATCCAGCCACAACCCAAAGTCTCGCTCCATCTCAACCTTGATCCCTGATTCTACCGCTAACATAATACCTACTCCATCAGGCTGTTATTTTAGGTCTAGTCTCACTTTAAATTAGCTGTCAACTGCTATTTTAAGAAATCTAATTCCCACATTGAGAAAGAGCTTGGTGAGTGTCTTCCAACCACTGTGCTGTTTAGAGGTGAAAAGAGGAAAGTATGTGATGGCAGGTAAAAACATACTGTGGGTTGGTAGTGCAAACATCTGGAATTTATTTCATGACCCAAGGAAGAGGGAGTTATTATAGAGACAACATGACACCTTTCCTCTCTTTCTCCAACCTATCTGCTCCTAATGCAGCATGAGGATTATGATTTGGACAGTTAATGCAATTCTGAATTCTGACTATGTATGCTAACTTTCTCCGTATGACTGCATCTCACATTTTGGTATGCATAAATATCATCTAAAATTTTTGTTAAAATGTATATTAACACACATATCTCCTAGGGAATTTGATTCAATTGTCCCTGTGTGAAGCCCTGGACCCTCCAGTTCGATACAAGTGCTTCTAGATAATTTTGATACAAATAGTCCCTGAATCACATTTCAGGAACACTGTGTAGCATATTTCATAGATATTTACATTTTAATTGAGAATACTGAAAAAATAAGTAAACAGGCTTTTTCTGTACTGTCACCAGTGGAATTTTATGACTAGAAAACCCAGAGAGATTCATATTCTGAAAATTCAAATATGGGAAGAAATAAAAATGTTAATATTTCAACTCAGTCTTTCACTCTGATTTTGACCTCTACCTCATATGCAGTATCACCCAGTGAGGGACTGGAATATGCTACTTTCAGCAAGACATTTAAAATTTGGCAGGAGAAGTGTGGGTGGCGGATCAATATCCTTAGAGGGCTCTATAAATATCATTTGTGTGCCAGAAATGAAAGCGGCAAGTACCGGATAGAATTGAGCTCCCTGATCTCAATGAGAAAAATGGGATCTCAGAGGCCAGATATCAGTGCTCCATCAGAGATAAGGGGAGGCAGACTGACATCTATAATGATGGACAAACAATCATGGGACCCTGTAGTTGTCAGAGACTGACAGTCTGTTAGGGTGATATGTGACATGTACAGGAAGAAAAAGTCTAGGACTGATAGAACCCTCACTCCAGTGCAAACTATGAGGATGCTTAGCTTCTTACTAGTTCCCTTATGTTGGTTATGTAAGTGGAGGCCTTTGACTGATGGAGAGGGAAATACCTGAAGAGAATCCTATGACATGGCCATTGGCTTGAAGTATAGACTCTACCCCAAGCATTCCCAAGTGGGCTTTGCAGATATTTACCAGGGTGGGGTTTGGGATGTGTGTGTGTGTGTGTGTGTGTGTGTGTGACAGAGCACTAAGAAATACGTATTACCCAGAACTTTAAGAGAATGTCAGATGCCGGTTCTAAGCTTGCACTGCTTCGCAGAGACCCAACGCCACTCTGGTTCACAAACAAAGGGTTTATGGAGATCGGGTAATAGATAATAGAAAGATTTGGTCCAGGCAAATTTAATAATGTGTCCAGTGGAAATGTTGAAATATCATGTGTTATTTATAAATCCCAAAATATAAATTAGAATTCTACCTTGGTTTCATTATTCATGGAGTAAAGTGTGTTATGGCAGAAAGGGCTACTCAGAAGCCCCTAGAACTACATACTCTATTAAAGAGAGTAAGTCAAAAGAACTGCTCCATCTCTGAGGATTAGAGATTATTTCTATCATCAAGGAGAGATGCATGTGTACTGATACCTACATCTTCGATTTAACTTGCTTGCCTGTCCAGCACACAAACCAACTGAGCAATGCATAGTAACACTGGATGGTTGGACTAAATCAGGGGTTGATGGCAATCAGAGTTATTGTAACTGAAAGTGGGGTCCGGCTGCTTGCCACTCAAAAGCCAGTAAAGAGGCAAGTTTGGTGGAAAGGAAAGTTTGCTTTATTTTGGATGCTGGCAACGGCGGTGGGGGGGAGGGGGGAAGGGGGAGAGTGGATACCTGTCCAAAGGCCGACTCTCCCCACCACAACCAGTGGGCAAGAGCTTTTATAGGTTGAGGGAGGGGGCTACATGTAGAAACCACACAGTCAGCTCTGACAGTCATCTTGAAATTGGTCGTGCGGCATCATCTTGATTGTTTTAAGTACAGTTAATCTTCAGTTTCAGGGTCAGTTTCTTCCCATTCCTTGAGGCCAGTTCTCGGAATTGTGGCAGCTTATGTCATAGCTACAGTCTGGTCATCATGTAGTTAACTTCTTCCACCTGGTGGGGGTCTCAGTATCTACAAGATAGCTCACAGGATATGGCTCAGAATATTACCTGTAGCCCGTAAGAAGGAACTAAAGGTCCTTGACATTGTTTAATGACTACATTATTATTATTTGGTCTCCTTTGACTGTTTTCCTTTGTTTCTGCATTTTCTCACTTCTTTGATTAAACTTATTCTTTGGCTAAAGTTTTTCCACAGACAAAAGGCAGGCAGAGGACATGGGGGCAAGGACCACAGGGTCCTGCTCTGTTTCACTATGGTTCCAGATATGGTATCTTTTTTCAAGGAAATCAGCATAACTCTTGGCACCTGAATGGCAACATATGCTTCCTTTGCATTCCCGTTAGTAAGAAAAATATGAAGCAGTTTACATTTACAAAACAATACTAACCAATGGGGAAATAGTCTTTATCTTGTTCCAGGACTAAATCAATCTAAATCAATATACTGCTGTTTGTATAATGCAATCTGAATAAAAAGCCATCATACTCAAATCTCAGGAAACATCACATCACATCTGCTATTACCTTGATGGCATTATGCTAATTAGATATAGGGAGTAAACATGCTATATATCTTACGAATATAGCTGTGTGATAAAGGGTAAGAGATGAACCTGGATAAATTTTCAAGAATTGGTCTGAATCAAGGCATGTCAGGATATCTCTTTCAAAGTGAGCAAGGTATGATGGTTCATTTTGTTTCACCAATGAAAAGGAGGCACAATGTTTGGTGGGTACATTTAGACTAGGACACAACATATATAACATATATCGTACCTAGGCAAGCTTTTTCAATCCATGAGGCTGACAGATTTGAGTAGAACCTTGAACAAAAGGAGGAGCCAATCATCATGATGGGTGTTATTGTTGTTGTGGTGGTTTTGATTCACTGAATCATAAAATTGGTCACGTAGGGCAGTATTGCATTATACATTTGAGGTGGTATATTGGTAATTGGGATCAAGAAGGTCCAAAAGCCACAAGTAAACTTCCTAAGCTTATAACTAAACAAGCTGTTAATTTACTGATTTTCTCTTAATATCCTAAGATATAGGCTCCAGTAAACACAGGAGGAAGAAATGCAGCCAAGGTTAACATACAGAATCTCCATGGTATGCCAGAACCACCTGGAAGATGGTCAGGTACTTAGAAATAGTAACATTGAAAAATTGGAAAAAAAAAAAAAATTGGTAACAAGGATGAACTTCTTAGAATAGACACTGAGTGGGAAGATATTTGGATTACAAGTGAATGCAAACAGTGAGCATCTGAGGCAATGCAGGTTCTCAGTAATTAGGAGGGCAAAGTGGCCCATTTTGTGGACGACAGTTAGCCTCATTTCCTGATTATTCTAATGATGGCTTAAAGGGCCTAAAACAACCATGATGACAAGCAATGCATATATGAAAGTGTAAGTGATTTGAATCTATGCTGGTATCCTCTATAACAGCCTATCCTTGATCAATATATTTGAAATATTTATCCATATTGAAATATATAGATGTAATTAATTCTTCATATATTTAATTTTTGATATATAGTATTACATTATGTAATTATATAACAATTGATTTATTATCCTGTGATGTCCTTATATGTCATTTCTAAATATTTTCTCTTATAAACAATAATGTTGATTTCAACATTTTTAAATCTATCTTCTTATAAATATGTGCAAGAATGTCTTTAGAGTTCTACAACAATGACTGGAATTGATGTGCTATAGAATATTCATATCTTCAACTTTACTAGACATTGCTATATTGATTTATTAAATAGTGGTAGGTTAAATTCTTATTCCTTTGGATTATAAAATAAAAGTTGCTACATTAAGTATCTTTGTCAAATATCTGTTACAAAATTCTTTAACTTTTTCAAATATTGCATTTTAAAATTTTCATCTAATTTGAAATCCCACTGGAAATAACCTCTTTTTTCATATGCAGATATTTTCAATTTTAATATTATAATTACTTCCTTAGTTTTGGTATGTGTGTGTGCATTTTTAATCTTTTCAAATAAATCCTTTAGAACAATTTTATAAAATATTTTTATAAGATTCTGAAATTTGTTTTTAATCAGACCAAATATAAAAATATCCTGACATATAATTATTGTATATTTATCTTCCAAAAATAAAGTTTTTAAAATTTTATATTTATAATTTTAATGAATGTGGTAATGATATGTGGTAGAGCACCAATTATATTTTTTCATATGGATAGCAAATGTCTCCTTATGGAATTGTCTAAATTTTACCCACACATTTGAAACGCTAGAGCTATTATATATCAAATTTAAAATGTCTGTTTCTGAGTACCATGTTTTATTGTTCTATTTACTAACCTCTGGCAAAGCCGTAATGCAGTCCTATTGCCATGCTTTTGTCTACACTCTGGAAAATATCCTCAACTATCACTTTTTATTCTTTTTTAAATTTCTGCTTTTAATTTCAAAGTAATTTTATTGTTATTATTTTTCTCTAAAGGTTCTATTCTAATTTTTTAAAATTAATATTTCATTTTCTTCTTTCTTATAGACAACTTACCTTAAAGGATACCAATACTCCATTTTTTGTTTTATTTTAGATTTTTTTCTCCAGGCATTTACTGGGTTTTCTTCAGTCCTCTCTGTTTTTCATGTTGCTGTTTTCCCTTGTCTTTCACAATAGAGGCGTTCCTCAGCTACCTGAAGATTACTGTCCTTTGTAATCTCCAACTGCTTGGGCCATGTTTATCGATTGGTGGACATTCCAAAGGTAAATAGATGTGCCGTTTTATTGAGGGATTTTTTTTTTAATTAATTACTTTATTTATTTTTGGCTGTGTTGGGTCTTCGTTGCTGCGCGTGGTCTTTCTTTTTAGTTGCCGTGAGCAGGGGCTACTCTTCATTGCCATGTGCAGGCCTCTCATTGTGGTGGCCTCTCTCGTCTTGGAGCACCGGCTCTAGGCACGCGGGCTCTAGAGTGCAGGCTCAGTAGTTGTGGCGCACGGGCCTAGCTGCTCTGCAGCATGTGGGATCTTCCTGAACCAGGGCTCGAACCCGTGTGCCCTGCATTGGCAGGCGAATTCCTAACCACTGCGCCACCAGGGAAGCCCCTATTGGGGGATTCTTAACTCTCAGGATATAAAATATTTTTTTAAAAAGGTTTTCTTTTCCTAATAGATTCCTCAGAAAAGTCCTCCTATCTTCTGAGTTGAGGTTTTAAGGCTGAATCCGGTGATTTTATAGCTGAGTTCATGGGGGAATGCTGAGGGAAATAATATTCCCCATGTAGATTTTCAGGTCTGGTGTCTAGTGGTTTTGCCATCTCTTGAGAATCAACTTTTAGTATAATGGAAAAGATTGAAGATCAGATGTTCTAACTGCACCCTAGATAGACTTTCCATCAATTTGTTCAAATAGATCTTTCCTTTTCTTTTTCATTGAATTTATAATTACCAGATCCAAGTTTTTATCAACCTTAATTTTCTTGTTTTCTTCTGCTTTCATAATTCTTTTTCTCATTTCCTTTCTTAATATATCTGGAATATATCTTTGTATAATAAAATTATTATTGGTAATTCAAGGTAAACAACTCTCTATGCCTTTATTTAGTGAAAAGCCTCTGTATTTCTTCACTTCATTTTAGATTAATTTTTGATGTAGCAGGTATTTTGTAGGAATATATTGTCTATTCAACCATAGAAAGTAAATTACTGTCAGGACCATGATTAAGACAAAAACTTAGATTTACAGGGTACAAAAACTGCACTATCTCTTTGTGTATAATTTTTTCTAGCTTTATATTAAAAATATTAAGTTTTGCTGGAAGTTTCCCAGTATAGTTTCATGAAAATTATAGCATTAAAAAATTCCAAAATACAAGTATTGCTAATATACATGAAGTGGCACAACTATTTAGGTAGTATGTTCCAGATGCCTCCTTCCTCATCCTCCAAATATATAGAAAGTATGATATATAATATGATTTATTATATTTTCTAAAATTCTTAATATTTGAAGAAAAAAGGAGAAAATACAGTTCATTGGAATGAAGAAAATCAGTAATTGTTATCACTTAATAAACATTTCCTTTTCAAAAATGTGCCCTACATCACCAGTCATTTTTTTTTTTTAATTATGTTTTCCAAGATTTCAGAACTACTGTTGTTTTGCTGTGCAATTTCATTTCAGTTTGTTTCAAAAGTAATTCTATTATAAATTTATTCTAATTTTTGTTTGTTTGTTTGCTTTAGTAGACGACCTTAGTAAAATCGCAAACAACAGTCAAAAGTGCAATCTTTTGTGTTGGTTAATAAGACAGAAAAAAAAAAATTCAGTACTTATTCCCAAAGATTCTTCTACTATATAAAGTTACTCATGGCTTCAAACCCCAGAGTTTCTTTATAAAGCTTTGGTTGACATTATGATTAAGGGTTTAAGATTTGTGGTAACTGTATTAGCATTTGAGCACTCATGGTCTGACATGCTGTGGAAAGGAAACGGAACATTTTCATACAAACTAGGAGAAATTTACTTCTACTTTTAGTCATTGAATAATTATAGCTAATCAATTAATCAATCAATCATGCCAGAGACACCTTTAGGAAATATACCTAAAATAGCATTTAAATTTTTTCCTTTGGCAAAGAGAGCTTCATTTTTAAATATTAAAGTGAATCATTAACTATATGGACTATGAATTAAACGTAACCACATCTCGAAAATAATCAGAAAAAATAAAATAAAGTAACTCTCAGTTATTTGTTTTCTAAAATTTTAATTTAAAATATACATTAATTTTAATTTTTACAGCTAAGTTTCATACTTTTAAATTTTTCTTTCTATATACTAATTTTTTGAGGACTTTGATGTCTATTATCATCTTTTTCTCATTGCAATTGTGCATTTGCTTAGAATATTTACTAGAACAACTTGTAAATTTGCTTATAAAGTTAATATAAACTGAAACAATAGTCAGAAAACATGATAAACCTTACATACTAAATCTGAGATTTAGTTGTAACCTAAAAGTAATAGTTTTCGAAGAAACTTCAAAGCATTTTTTGCTTAACTTCCATGATTAAAATGTCAAACCATTTATATAGTCAAAATAATAGTCTTGTTTTAATGTCTGACCTGCCCTCTGGAGCATTTTAGTTATTCAAAGAAGTAAGATAAATGAATTGAATTGTTAAAAATTGGTTCTTTTTCTTGTTTATGGAACTTCAGGAACAGATAAACTAATGGGAAGAGATGTATGGTTTCTGTCATTTAAATGTCTTTATTAGGTTAAAAAAGGCATGCTTCTTCTAACAGATGAATAGAGAAGTGCCTACCTCTAGCGATATTATATCATTATATTTTACTCCTGACAACATATCATGAATATCCACACAGATTAATATGAGTAAAAATAAACTTATTTTTCATATTGCATAATATACTCTAGTATGGATGAGTTATAATGTTACCCAACAATTTCTCTCCCAATGGCAATTCGTAATATTTCAACACTTTTGCTACTGAAAATAACAGCATAATAAGCCTTCATGTTGCTATGGGCTGAACTGCGTCTCCCCAAAACTGCATATGTTGAAGTTCTAAACCACAGTAACTCAGAATTGGACTGTATTTGGAGGTGGTTCCTTAAAGGAGTAGTAAGTTAAAATGGGTAGGTCTTAATCCAATATGACTGGTACCCCTATATGAGAAGATTAGGACACAGATATGTGCACAGGGAAGACCATGCAAAGAAACAGGGAAAAGGCCATCCACAAGCCAAGGAGCGAGGCCTCGGAAGAAACCAACCCTGCTTACACTTTGATCTCTGACATCTAGCTCCAAGATTTTGAGAAAATAAATTGAAGTTGTTCAAGCCACCCAGTCTGTGGTACTTTGTTATGGCAGCCCTAGAAAACTAATACAAATGTATAAAATTTTTAGGAGCTAATTCATTATTTTAATATATTGATATTTATGTAATGAAGAGTTTCAATAGTGAAGTTATTGGGTCAGAATGTGTATAAATATATATATACATAATATTTAATTTCAACAGGCATTTCTAAACATTTCTAAAATGTTTATAATAATATATGATGTGTCTATTTGCCAAGGTTTTGTTTCTTTTTAAAACTCTACTAGTTTAATTATTAACTGTTGATACATATTTATTTATGTATATATTTATAACATATACAGATATATTAATAAATATTATTACATAAATTAAGATTTTATTTATATATGAAATCCCGATTACTACTGATTAAACATTTTTCATATTTGCTAGTCATTTGGACTTTTCTTCTTTCAGTCAACTGCTGGGTTCAAACAACTGGATATGATACCATTTGCACAATTTTTCTTGGTTAGCATTGGCTTTGCTTGCTTTCCATTGTTTTCTGTTCTTGAAAAAGAAATTGAGAGGAAATCAGGGCCAAGAGCTATAAAACACGAGCCTGGGAAAAGTCTCAGTGGAGATCATCCGGGCAGTGAGTGTATTTTTCTCTTTGTTCCATATAGAGACAAAAGTAGAAATTAGGTTCTGCCGGTAAATAAATAAGTGATGGCATATGTTAAAATCATGTATGTTTTGTGCATCTTATATTCCTTATTTGTAAAATGTGCTCAAGAATGACTTTAAAAGTAACTTTTGGCTTTCAAATTCTACTAATCAGAGAGTTAAGTATATTGTACGGTAGAAGATTAGTTTTGTGCAGTAATAATAAGTAGGTAATTTACTATTAAATCTATCCAGAAGTAACATATGATTTTTCAGAGCAATAACTACCACATTATTTATGTACGTTTAATATGCAAATTGGTAATTTGTGTTTTGAATTATCACCTAGGAAAATTAAGCTACAATCTAATGGTTTTCACTGACATTTAATTCCACGATAACTGATTACAGTATTACATTCCATTATATTTTTGAACCCGTTATAGTTTTATAGTATTGTTATAAATAACTTACTTTTTTTCTCACTTGTTCTTACTGTATATAAATATTCCATACTATGAATGCATTGCATCCATTCTTTTCATGTTAACATATTTTATCTCATTTTACATATTAAGTACCTCATTATATCCTTAAAAATTCAACTAGTGTACTAATTTAACACAATCAGTAACATTTTTCTACATTACTGTCCTTTTAATTTATAGAGGAGAAACAATGTATTCATATTACACACAAATTGATATCTGGCAATTCCTTGCTCTCACTGAAACTTAACAAATACAAAGGAGATACCTGAAAATTATTATGGTATTAATTTAATTACATTGTGATTTCAACTAGAATTTTAAAAATAATACTATTTTGGCATTTTGATAATTTGATGCTGCTTTTTATTAAAACCTGATCTAATTTTAATTACATATCTGCATATCTACAGAACAACCCTCATTTTGTTTTGAAACAATCTGTGTTGTAGATTTTCTGGGAAATTTTAATGAAAACTATTTATCTAAGTTTTATGTTAAGAATACAATTTCTAAGGTTTATTTCTAATTTGGCTACATTTAAATTAAAGTCCCAACTTTTAGATGATCTAACAGCATGATAATAACATATACAGCATATTATATTTTGTCTTCAACTATTACTGATTAAAATGAATACTGCTTCTAAATATTTTGGTGATATAATGATTCATTTATATTTGTATCTGAGCACTACTTTTCTTATTATCCCCTTTGTTTTAGTGGTAAATGTTGCACTATTTTTTATTTCTATTCAGGGTTATCATTTCTTTAAGATTTAGATATATATTTTAGAATTAAAACATTTTATAATTTAATTTTTATCAAAAGATAGATTTAATAATAGAAAATGGAGTGATGGCTAACATACATTCAATATATATTTTGCTTTGGGAAAACTGAAAATTAACCTATGTAAACACTTAGTGGCTTAATACATTGTGGCTAATAAATATAAACAAATACAAGAAGGAGTATGAATTAATATAAGGCATTTCTAAAGCAGATTAAAGATATGTATAATTTCAGCATATTAGACATGATAATTAATACAAAAATGTGTATTGATTTTTACTTTTAGCTTGATAAAAGGCATGCATATAGAAGACACTCTAAATTGTATACTTACATTTCATGTGTGAACAGAAAAAATCAAAGTTCAAAGAAATCCCTCCTCAAATTATCTGAAGAGAAAAATCAAGTCTAGACTGTTGGAACATAAGTGTTAAATGGACAAAAACAAAACAAAACACATGAAAAAACAAATAAATGAGAAATAATGACAGCAACAACACAAACAGGGTCTTAAAATCATGGCATACCTGAACCTTAGAATATAGACTTTCAAAAAATAAAATACTGTTTTTACCTTTTGTACTCAGATACTATGGGCCTGTAGTAATGGAAAATCTATATACATTCTTCATCGAGACTCTGATATTTACAAAAATTTATGGTGGTTTTTAAAAAATCTCAGGAAAATATTGCAAATTCTGGAAAAACTGGGAGACTGACATTGGTAGTGGGAATTCCATTTTTATAATTCCAGGCATCAGCATAAGCAAAACTTATAATCACGGTTGAAATTAGAAAAAAGCCTAGTGACAATGCATTCTGAGATTTAGGGTATATTTTTGGCCTTATCTTTTAAAATTTCCAGGGAATTAGGCAGTTAGCAGAGTATTAAGTAAAACCCTGCTTAAACTAGCTATTGGACTAGAAAATCTGTTCTGTAACCATGAGAATATTGCAAACAAAAATGTATTGGATTTGGCCAATCCTGTTTTATGAGAAAAATTATTTTCTAATGTTAATTATATTACTGCTTATTATGCCCTAAATGTGAATAATAAGTTGCTGCAAGTTAAAAACAAACAAATAAGAATAGCATTGCGAAAAGCATTTGTTACGCAACTTAAAATTATTATAAGGAAAACAAAGTATCAAAGAAAACTCAAATATTCTGATAAAAGTCAGAAAAGTTAAGAGAAATAAGAGTACTACTTAACTAAGAATAAAATGCAGAGTTTAATTGACCACACATATAAAAAATATTTAAATCTACTAACAATGATTTTTTCAATAAAAAAGACCTTTCAATGTAGTAAAGTCTAGTGAAGTTTTATTCTTGGATGACAATAATAACAATACAAAATTTTTAAAAATAGGAAAAGAGAAAATATTTCATTTTAAAAAATGAAATACTTAGAACTATTGTGAAGTCTTTCTGGCAAAAATAAATATAAGTAAATTTGGATTCAAACAGAACAGGAACATTAGAATCCCAAGAAGGTCTGGATTCTTATGAAAAATAAATGAAGGTGTCCTGGAGGATTCATCCACTGCTACTTACTATACTTAGAATGAATGCACAGCCAAAACCAGGTTCCATCAGGGCTCAAAGAGAGTAAGTTAATCACTTTAAAAAAACATTCTTACACATAAAAATTTGTTACACATAGAAAATTAAAATGTGACCTGTGAAAAGGGGAAGGTTGTGGAGAAAAATGAAAAATATTTAGCTTTCAGATGCTAACACAACAAAACACAGATAACACCAAATAATCAAACAAAAAGACTTGTGAGCCACAAGCTTAGGTTTTGAGCCACTTGAACACATAGCTGTGTTGAATTGACTTATTATGTCAAATTTGTATGCCAGAAATTTACTGGACATATACGTAAAGGAAAGAAGAACAAAAAGATTCATTGATGAAGATATTTAAAGCAGCAGGACTATATATTTCAAAGGATATTAAAAGTGTATGGGTTACATTAAATACATCCAATCTAGAAATTGATCAAAAGAAGCCTCAACAAATTTTTATTCTGGAAATGGCAGACTGGCTGGATTAAACTTGTTTTTCTCCAGAAAAATATAAAGTCTAAATTAAGCATACATTTATAAAAATCTGAAAGTGTTGAGCAAAAATCAGTGCAAAGCAGTATGCTTGAAAATAATAGAGGCAAACTGGATCAGGCAATTATTCACCCAGGCTTCTCTGAGGGGTATTTCTTGGTCTGAAGTGCAGAGAGATGAAGCCCAAAGAGAAATAGTCAGTCTTTCCATGCAAAGGAGGCAAAGATCAGATTCCAGGACAACTAAAGTGGTTTGAAATTGGAAATCAGGTACCAGACAGGGGAAGTCATTAAAAGGAAACCCCAGAAAACTGTGTGAAAAATTTCCTTGGACTTTGGATTTTTTTCCTGGTTTTTTGGATTGTATGTGCACATGGACTTGAAGAGAAGGTAACTGTTGCTGGGAGGCACACAGCTGAGTGGAGATTTCAACAATTACACATGGTGTGGGATAGAGTTTGGACCCCGCCAGAATAAAGACTCCTCAAACACCCCACACACTTATTTGATAGTGCAACCAGGTCACACCCTAAAGCAAAACATATTTCCCATGAGTGATTAAAAAAATCAAAACAAACCAAACAAACCAAGAAAGCCTTCTGTAGCTCTTTGATAACAAGAACTATAACCAGGCATTGGGAAGATTAATTAGAATTGCCAGTAATTAAACTATCTACCAGAAAAAAGAAACCAAAACACTTTTTAGGAAAACCTTTACAATATATTTTCAACAATTTTGAATTGTTGAAATCATTTTTACAATATTCTGAAAAATCAGATAAAAGTGATATAAAAAGATAAAGTAATTAACATACATAGAGCCAGTGATAATCTAGACATTGGAATTAGCAAAAAAAGACTTTAAAAGAAGGAAAGATGAGCAAAAAGCATAAGATGGGATATATCAAAAAAGAAGTGAAATATATATAAACACAACAAAAAGAAATTAATAAAGAATTAGCCGATATAACAACAAAATGGACACAGTAGGAGAAAAGTCCAGAGAAATTGATGACTAGTCAAAAGAGAAAATTTTAAAAATAAAGAAAAAATAATAACCTTTATTGGGTTTTTATTCCACACAGGACAAGTATACTATCTTGATCAATAAAAAAATGTTTATTTTTGTATCTTCAGGGAAGACAGGAATCTTATTGTGTTTAGATTCAGGCTCTATTTACTCTATTTTCCTCTACCATATGCTTATCTACTCTCTCCTTTAGTTTTCTCATCCATAAAATGGTAAAAATAGTAACTAATTAATGTATTTGTTGGGGGACCATCACTTAACATACATAAACATATTAAAAACTCTGGTTAGCATGTAATAATACATTTTATTGTTATTATTTTTATTATGCTCTGGCTTCTGCTTTCTGCATACTACTACATATACAATATTGAACATAGATAATATGTCTTACATGAATTTTATTTCCAAAGTAAAATTATTTTCTGGGTACTTTTCTACACTGTTGTTACTTAAAGGTCTCAATATTCATGGAGTTAAAACATTCTATTTATGGCAAAGTCAACCTGTATGTCTGTGGATTACAAGGCAAAGTTAAATGAAAATTTAAGATAAAATTCACACAGTATTCTAAGTTGCCTTTGGCTTTTTGGGAGTATTAACTACTGTAATAAATGTGTGGTTTAACTCTGCTCTGTCACTCAGAAACATAGCTACACCTTATTCAGTTTTCTATCCTAGCATTTATAGCATGATTTTCTCCCCTTTTTAGAATGCCGTATGCTGAATGAAGTCATTAATTTTACATGTTTTTCTATCCTGATCACTTTATTCCAACATATCCTAATAAATGTCTATTGAAAGAGTGTATGAACTAATGAATGAATTAAGCTTTAAAGAGATTAAGTCAAAATGAAAAACCAAGACATCTTCACAGTTGCTGGCCAGAATTATGTCTTATATGTTTGAAGAAACTTCAAAAAGTTTTTCATCCAGCCATCTTACCTTAATCTTTTGTAGTGAAAAAATGGAAATCTCAACTCATCACACTAATTTCCTTAAGAATTACTGACGGAGGTCCTATCACTATATACATAAGGTATTATGTTAAGTGCTTTTCTAATTAAATGTTGAGAAATCTCTTCTGCCCTTAAGGCAGAATTGAGAGGCTGCAAATGAAAAACTGTTTTCTAACCTAAGAAGACCTGGGCTCTTTACATTTCTTTCATATTATAAATATAAAACAACCACTTTCTCTAGCCCTTCTCTTTGTTGCAGTTGTCATATTCTACCTGCAGATTCCCTAGTCAAACTGAAATATTTATTATGTACAATATCCATTTTTCAAGTTTCCTGGTAATAGTTTTACCAACTGCTTGGCTACTGCATAACACAGGTTACCATCTTACCATCACCCAATTACATCTTCCTCACTTCGTTGCAGCCTTCACTAGTGATAGACTTTCCATTTGTTCAGCCTCTGCCCACTGAAGGTCATGGTCAGTGCCATATCTTATAGCACTCCGATATGGTAGCATCACAAACTTGAACAATTTCTGAATCATGTAGCTGTTGCTGTATAACAAACTTGCCCAAACCTCAGTTTAAAAAAATGATGACTTTTATTTTGTACTAAACTGTAGGTAAATTGGAAAGTTTTCCGTCTGAGATTATGTGGAGGGGATTCTCGCAGTCTGAATAGGGACCATTCTAGGCCAGTCAGCCTGCCAACAGAGAACCCCTACCAGATGAGTGGAACCACTTACCTGACCCAGAGTTAACTGCCAACTTGGAGGAGAACTCCTGTAGACTTGTTAGCAATTGTTCCAGGTTATTATTTTAAACTACTGACATTTAAGATAGTTTCTTAATGCAGCAATACCTAAATAATTTATCCCTTCACATTGAAATATTTTGAAAGGAGTTTTCTTCTTAAAGAAGTCCCTGAAATTATAGGCTATAGTATAATGCAAAAAAGCAGAGGAGGCCTGTAATGAATATTCAGTTGGTGAATGTGTTGGCCAATCAGTAGTACTGAGAGGAGTTTAGGGCAAGAAAATAAAAGCATAGTTTAATGTTCAATACCTTATATAAAGTATAGAAAAAGCATTTTACCAGATGCTTAAATGTTAAACAGAATTTTGATGAAAGGTCAAATCCAATTATTAATAAAATAGCAATAGATATATAATTTAATAACATAATATTATTGCAGTTAACATACTGACATATTTCTTTCCAGGCCTTTTCTATGCATTTTTAATATATAATTGAAACAAAAATCTTCACAAGGATAGGCAAGCTAGAAACTATTATTTACTATTAAACATAAATAAAGAGTTCATTATGTTTAATAAACCTATATATAAAATGAAGAAACAGAAAACAACACGTTTCCAAACAAATAATTAATGTAAAAGGTGTGTATACTCTGGATACTGCTTTCTCTTTAATACTTAAAATTCTGCCTGACACACAATAGCTCAATACCTTTTCAGTTGAATGAATGACTAAATTACAAGAAATTCAAAACAAAACAAAACTGAAGTACTGCCTTTTTTTTTCTAGGGAGATGGTTAAAGATGGACATTGAATTCTACCTAGTATTTTCGAGAATGTAAGAAAAAGACACCATTTTCAAATACCATTGTTAAGCAATTTGTCAATTTTTTTTCAAAGTTCAAAATGTGCTTTCATGAGGAATCTAGGAAAACATCAACTGGGGCTTTGATGACTAGCACGATAGGGAGAATTCATACAACAAAATATCCCATGAAAGTGAGGCTGTGGACAAAGACCCTTGATGCCTAAGGAACCTTGGTATGTTTCTAGGAAGGCATAAAATAGAACATAGGCTCAAAAAATTAAACATAAAAATATAAAGATATTCTAATGACTCAGGCAAGATTCTTTACATATGTCAGACATTTAGCAAAACTCTGAGTCTTTCAAGACAGAGGGTACTTTTGGGATGCACTGTCATTGTTTACTTTCCAGGCCAAAGAATAATTAGGCTGAGTTTAGTTTACAGTTTAATTATCATTTCGGAAATTGTCATAATTGTAATTTGAAAGCTATATATCTTATTTCACTATAATCATCTGTATACTTTGTTACAATATATAAAATAGTTAGAACTCAATTAAAATGAAGACAGATTTATTACTACTAAATATAGTGATGCAATTTTCAGTAAAATTTCTACTGGTACGTTTCCCAGAAAGGATTAAAAGAATCTGTAGATTATTAATAACACACATGCTGAATAGAATTATCTGACTGAAATTTGATGAATATCATGCATCTAATTTTGAACAAGTCAAATTAAGTTTGACTACAATGAATCCTTTTAAGTTACCTTCAAGTGTGTTTTATTCATGAAGTTGCACATCTTGAAAATTACAAAAAATACAATGTACTTGCAAATTCTATGCTTCTGCATGCAGAATAGCAAGACAACCAAGAAATTAAATCATGGAAGAAAAAACACTGCATTTGTTACCTGATAAAATCTTAAATTATTATCATAATGCAAAAATAACTTTAAGAGAACAATGTCTTAATTGGTTTATGACAATCAAATCCAAACAGGATATCTCTATAACAGTTCCATCTACCAGGCAAATGTGGCTTATACAATGTAGTTCTTCATAAAAATCATCATTTAGTGTACAGCTGGCCACAGTTATCTATTGCAGGAAAATTGTCCCTTTCACTAGCATTTATTAAGAACCTATTTACATGTGACATTTTGTTCTTGGTGTTACAAAACTGCTTGATGAAAATAATAGAAGGTTTCAAATGTTGCTGTTTTCCCCTGTGCAGCCATTGAAGGTAATTAATATTTTAGCTAGACTGAACTAAGCCATAAAGTAATGGATAAAAGCGTCTTTATTTTTGCTTTGCTCCTTATAAAATATGTTTATGGGAGGAGAAAACACAGGAAGTGCACAAACGTATAAAGAGTAAAATCCACCGTACCCCTGTCATCCAGCAGCAGCCATAGTTAATATGTTTCCAAAGTTTTTATTTTTCCTGTTCATTTTAATATATGGGATTTTTGTGAATATCAGTCATAGCTATGTCCTATATGTAGCTGATATTCCTAATGTACTTTGATGTAAGATAGATTTCTAGAGGTGAATGTATAGTGTTAAATTCACGAGGCTGTGTAGCATGGAGCTGAGGAGACAGTCAGCAGGCGTGTGATTCTGGGTTCTGTCCCCACCAGCTGAGTAAACAAATCACTCAATCTCTCTCTACCTTCATTTCTTTATCTGTAAAATGGGAATAAAAATAGTTCCTACCTCACAGACTTGTTACGAGGATGAAACTAATTCATGAAAAACTCTTGGAATATAAATTAAATCAAGAGATGTTAGTTACTTTTTTCAGGCTCTTATTATATATTCTCAAACAGCTTTCCAGAAACAGTGGGCATCCTTTTTAGAAGTCAGCTCTCCAGTAACAAGTGGGTTCACACACACACACACACACACAAACACACATAGTATTTAGTGTGTATAGTTGTGTGTATATAATAAATTTAAAAAATGAAACTTAAAAATACCAAAATCATAACTTTTTTAACATCATAAAATAGTTCTGAAACAGAGAAACTGGAAAAGATAACCAAATATGAAGCTTAAAGAACGCTACCTATAACTAAACACAATGAGTCAGAATATCTGTCCTTTACTCTCCCTATATTTCTAAATAAACCATAATTATATCTACATGATTTTAAATCAAGTCATCCTAACTCCTCCCCAGAGATGTCTACCCATTCGTCTGTATCAGTGCAAATTCACACCACCCAAGTATTAGAAGCTCCAGTGATTTAGAAAGTGGGCATAGAGGGAACTTACCTCAACATAATAAAGGCCATATATGACAAACCCACAGCTAACATCATTCTCAATGGTGAAAAGCTGAAAGCATTCCCTCTAAGATCAGGAACAAGACAAGGATGTCTACTGTAACCACTTTTATTCAACATAGTTTTGGAAGTCCTACCCGCAGCGATCAGAGAAGAAGAAGAAATAAAAGGAATCCAAATTGGGAAAGAAGGAGTAAAATTGTCACTGTTTCCAGATGACGTGTTACTGTACATAGAAAATCCTAAAGATGCTACCATAAAACTACTAGAGCTCATCAGTGAATTCAGTAAAGCTGCAGGATACAAAATTAATACACAGAAATCGCTTGTATTCCTATACACTAACAACAAAAGATCAGAAAGAGAAATTAAATTTATACTATCCTGAAATAGTCTTAACACTTTATGCCATTACGCATGGACCTCACTCTCCATTAAGCATGGACCTTATTATCCATTATGCTACTCTCTTATATATAGAGTAACGTGGCCTTCCCCTTGTTGCTGTCAGAGGCACGCTGGGCCCTAGTGCCCTACAGGCAGAACAGTGTGTTGACATGCACATCTTCATGAAGAGCTTTGCAGAGAAAACGTACCCAAACCACACTCTCTCTCTTTCCTCCCACTCATTGTCATTGTCACTTTTTTATCACCCATCATAGAAACTTTTCCTCTCTTGGCTGAAGATTCAGTCTCTCACACCACCATTTAGAACTGCAACAAGATTGCCCACAACACCACATTTATCTCCAGAACACCAAAGTTTGGAAATGCCTCAACTGGGGAAACATTGAAGCCCATTGAGCTGCAATGGGGCTACATGAGGGTGTATATTATCACTGAAAAAGAGTCCTCTAAAACGTATTCACCCACACATACTGTCTGGCTTCTGGCTTCATAATTTTCCAATACACTATATTATATGTGCCACTTAAACGGCATTGTTTAAACAAGTGTGCAAATTTGCAATATGTGTTGCAGTCCATCTATCCTTTGTCCACAATATTCACTGCTATATCGTTAGGGTTTCTTGAGGTTTCTGTACAGCAGATCTGGCTATAACCTATCACACCACTAATTTGTTTTTCTATAAAAGAACTATTGTTAGATTAATAAGACTTCTAGATTTACTAGCCTATAAATAACATTTTTTTTTGTCTAGAATTTTGGATTTTTATGGAGTCATATTTTGCCTAGTTTTAGTGAAATATCTTAAAATTATGAAGAATATGATCATTTTGTTATTCTGCCTGATAAATATAGGCATCCCTATAGAAATCCAGTTCAGTCTAGTTTAACTTTCCTTAGATTATTTTAGGTCACTGAGTTTTTAAAACATCATGACACCTTTTGTACGCAAAATAGAGATTTCCTACTGTGAACTCCTTTCATTTAATTTTATTGACGTAAATCTAGTGAAGTTTCCAGATTTATGAGGCAGAGAGAAATAATTTTTTATGTCCTATTTTTGAATGATTTTCCCTTGGTTGAGGAGCTTACCAAAAAAGTAAAACTAAACAATAAAAGAATGGCAAGTGCAAGTAGCAATTTCTGGTACACCTGATGGATAGATTCTAGTTTGGGTATTAAAAATACTAAATCAACAAGGCTCACAGTCATGAGGAAGATGCCAAAATTCATGCGTGGGTCATTAAGTTTAATTATTTTAGTGATGAAAGGAATGGAATATATTGATTTAGAGTATATAAAGTATTCTTTACGACAGTACCCCAACTTCAAAAGGTGCTTTCCCCCACAAGTGGCACTATCGTTGATTCTTCAAGAGGCCATTTTTCATTCTATAGATCCAGGTGCCTCTGATGTATAAGTTAAAATAATAACCATTTAACCCATGGGAATTAACATGTTGCTTTACATTTGCCTTATGAATTCCACTTTTTGTTCATATGTGAAATACCACAGAAGGTGATACTACAAGTAGCAATTCATGAAAGTAAGAAAAACTTAAATCTAGAATACATATGCTATCCAGCAGAACAGATCATTGTTCATCCTCTCATCTCCTACTTGTATGCTGGAATCTACCCAATGCCATCAACTTGCTATAAAGAAAGTGACTAGCCCTTTCAGGTGATGGGATGATAGAGTGGGTTCCACATTGGACGCTCAGAACAGGCAATTCCCAGGCCAGACTTTATAGAGGGAAGTACATGATATTTAGTACATATAGAATCAATCTTTCAGCAATTCTCTCCACACTGTTCATGGGCCCATTGATCAAATCCTTGAATCATGAAAGGTAGAAGCTGATTGACATCCACAGGACAGATTGTTAAGCATCTCTTCTGCAGTAGGGCCTTTGGAAAGCATTTACGTGGGTGATGGAAAAGGTAGTCTCATGTTCACAGGTTTTCTACCCCTACTCAGGCACAGAAGAACGGGCCTTGAACTCGTTACTCTTCCTTACATAGACCTAAAGCCTTCACAGCCCATCCTGGGTTTATCCCCTGGTGTGGGAATATCTTTTCCTTCTTCAGACTCAATATGTACTCCTTTGTTCTGCTTAAGCATGTGCATCATATGGCACCTGGTCAACCCCAGGTTATATCTGTTCCTGGTAGGGAGGGAATAGCGTCCTTTGTTTACAGCATGATGGGGTGCATGCAGACTATGGCCTTGCCTTTGCCACAGGATGACACACTGGCCATAGGGGACCAGCACCCACAACTGAAGCTTTCAAGAAGACCATCCACATATAACTTCTTAAAACCCACGTTCATATTTTTATTTAGTCCCAGACTATTTCTGTAAATAACTGCCAAAATATTACCATTTTATAGTCTATATTCAGATCATTTATCCTTGATTTAAAAGAGGAGGGGAATGAAATAAATTGTTTAATGTCCTACCTGCTAGGAATATTTCCTTTCTTTACTTTCTTTCTGGGCCAGCCCTTAGTGAACTAAGACACCTTGCAAGTCCACTTCCAGCTTGCATGAACCTATTGGGCAAGCTGCCTGTAATACACTCAGCTCTCTATTAACTTTCTTCAAAAGAAAATTTATGATTTTACATAACAGGAAAAACTCTATCTCTTCTAAACCACTTATGTATATTTTATATCCCTGAATACATTTTCCTTCTGGCACCTATCATTGATGCAAATTTACATTTAATTACATGCTCATTTTATGGATAACAAGGTTTCTCACTAGTCTAAGGTTCCTTAGGGCAGGGATGGGTTTGGTTTATTTTACTATTGACTCTCTTGCACAAAATACTTAGCAGGGATCAACTCACATTGTCTATGAAAAAAATCATGAGTATACTAAGTTTTATTAGAAAGCAAATGATCAGCATGCACGGGGAAAAAATCGCTATTTTTTTCTCTTAACATTCATTTATAGAATACTCTAACTTGAAAGTTGAAAAGGGTCATCATACAAGTTGCTTAGAGATAATTTTTATAATGTGTTCTGATAAAATTGCTAACCTTTCCCCTTCTTAAACCCTTGCAAATTTTCAGCCATAGAATCTTAATTTTGTAGAATTTTTTTTACAAAAGCTTGTCTTTAATGACAGGGTTTCATTTTTCGTATTTAAAAAAATTTAGTATACTTTTTAAATTATGTAAAAATTGCAAATATGCCCATAAATCCTGCATTCTGCTTCTTTGATTGTCAATGTTTTACTTTACTATGGTACACTTGCTTAATTTTAATATTTGAAAACTAATTACATAGGTCTGGAATATGAATAAAGTTAGTCCCTCCTTTCACTTCTTTCATTTGCTGTACCTCATAATTACTCATCGTAAACTGATACTTAAAAGAAATAGAATGATATTTTTTTGATCAACATCAGAGGCTATTTAGTATTTTCCATTTTACTCATTTGTTTTAAACTAATATATAACAAAGGGTTTAATAATAGTTACTGTTGGGAAATGACAGTGACTTTTACAAGAAACTTACAAACTTGAAATGTTTAAATGTGGAAGATTTAATTAAGTGCTATTCTGTATCTCTGATTATTTATCACTCTTCAAAAATGATTCACTCTGAGAATATAAGTGTAGAGATATAAAATAACACCAGCAAGACAGTGGTCATAAATAGGCAGGCAATAACTAACAGCATGCCTTATTTACTCAGTATGATTTTTTACATTTTAACAAGAAAGATTATTCAAGGACAGTTGCTCTTAATCTCTATGGGATGAATCACACACTCTCAAGATTGCATGCTATTTATGGACACTTTTTGAAGAATAAATATAGCCTCTCACTAAACATTAATTAATATTAATAAAACTTAAAGTTAGCAAATCTGAAATACTGTACCAAAAGGAAGAAATATTTTCTCAGAGTTTTTTCTTTTTTTTCTTTTTGGCAGTGCCACGCGGCATGCAGAATACTTAGTTCTTCAACCAGGGGTCGAACCCCTGGCCCCTGCAGTGGGAGCACACAGTCTTAACCACTGGATGGTCAGGGAAGTCCCTCAGACTTTTTAAAGATAAAGTGTGTGTCACAGTGCCTAGTTCCAAAATGGGAATTAGTAAGTGGGAAAGGATTCATTTCAAATGAATGAATTTTTTTAGTGAATTTTGATATCACTGACAAATTGCTTTCTACTATTAAAATCGTATGAAGCGTAATAATATTTATAGTTGCATGGGAACACGAATATTGCCTTTAATAAATTAAAGTGAAGTAGGCAAATATTTTTAATAGGACACAAATGTTTCAGTTATGCAAGATGAAAAATTTCACATTATATAATGTATATAATGGTGACTCTAGGTAACAATACCATGCTATATACTTGGAATTTGCTAAGAGGGTAGATCCTAAGTGTTCTCAGCACAAAATTAAAAAATAAGCAAAAGCTAACTATGTAAGGTAATTAGATGTTAATTAGCTTGATTGTGCTGATAATTTCACAATGTGTATGTATATCAAATCACCAAGTTATACAGCTTAAATATATACAATAAAAAACCAGAATTGCTTTTCATTAAATGACACCATAAAAAGGTGATTGCACATACATTTGATAAAGCATCCTATATATAAGACATACAAAGAACTTTACAAATCAAGTAGCAAAATGCAGAAAACCTTAAAAAACTTGGCAAAAGACTCAGAATGACATTTTGGAGAAGAGTATTTCAGAATGATCAATAGACACATGAAAAGGTACTCAACTTCATTAGTTACCTGAGAAAAGTAAGCTAAACCTTCAATGTGGTACCTGCTCTATTAACAAAAAATAAGACAATAATACTAAGTGCTGGTGAGAATGAGTAACAGCTATAAATCTAATACTCTGTTGTTCAGAGTATACATTTTTATAACCAGTGCAGAAATCTTTCTGTCAGTACTTAACACTAGCTGAACATACACAACACTGCAAGTCAGAAATTTAACTAGTATATATACTTCAAGAGAAATATTTAAAACAATGTGTTTGTATATTCAGCAAAAGAAATGACTGAAATAGTCACAGAACCATTCTTATTACTCCCAATTTAGAAACAACTCAAATGTCCACAAACACCAAAATTGTTAAAAACGTTGGAGAATTTATAAAATAGAATACTGTAGCAATGAAAAAATTATTGCTGTCAAACAAACAACATAGATGAATCATAAAATAATATTTAGCTAATGAAATCATACACAAACTAGCAATATATATCACTATATGTATACACACAGAGACACAAACACACACATATATAGAGTTTACAAATAGACAAAAAGCAAAACTAATCTATGGTGTTAGAATTGAAATAGTGGTTATTTTGGGGATAGGCTAATAACTACAATGGTACTTGCGGTTTCTTGTATGTTAGAAATATCTATTTCTTAATATGGAAATTTTCAATATATCATATAATTAAACATTACATATAAGATGTAATCAAATTTGATAGCCACATAGATGCATGATTATACATCAGAAGATTAGTATCTTTTGATAAAAGATACTGTGAAAGTAAATGAATATCCTAGAAATATTTTATAATACTTATAGAGTAGAATGAGGCATCTACACAAATTCAGATTGGAAATGAAGACTTAAGGTACTTCTTCAAATTTTAGAAAGCTTTGCATAAAAAATAGAGGATAGAATTATGACCACTGAGTTATTATAGGAGCCAGATCTATTCCAAATAAGCAATGGCATTCTATCAGAGCTGTCTAGAAACTGACTGGAATGTTACTTGGATTCATGAGTCCCACAATCATCAAATTTATTGAAATAGGATCGATTTTCATTTTTAAGAGTTATTTATCCAGTCTTTTGTTTTGTTTTTTATTGTTTTACCTTAACAATTACTCACTGAGAATTTGTTGGTACAATATATTTTTCTAGGAGTATCCTGTAGACTGGATTTTTTCTTGAGCAAAGATGTAGCTTAAATAATACTTTCATTTTTCATTTTAACTCAAGAATCGATGGTAGTCAAACTAAAGTGTGGTATATCACACTGGTTAAATTCCTGTGCTGTGAATTCAGACTTCCAGGGTTTGAAGACTCTTTCCACAGTTTCCTGGCTCAGTGATGTGTGTAAATTTATTTCAAACTTTTATTCCTCAGTTTCCTCAGCAGTAAAGTGTGGATAAAATGGTTTCTACTGCATAAAAATTTTCTGAAGATTAAGCAAATTTTATAAGGTATGTATGCCTGGCTACTTTGAAAGCATCAGATGTCTTTACACTGTAAGTGTTATTTTTAATGTTATTTTAATTCAGATAAGTATAAATGTACAAATTTAGATATTTAAAACACTGAAGGATGATTTTTTCATATTCATAATGCTACACAGACATATACATTTGTTCAGGTATATATATAGAGAGAGAGAAAGATAGTAGGTACATGCATGTGTGTAAGAAAAATTAAAATATATCAGTGAAAGATGTTATTTATTTCAGAAGCTTAGTGATATTTTAATTATATTCACTTTATATAAAATTATACCACACTTTCCTGACCAATTCAGGCATTTTGGATGTCCTACCACCCTCACTGAACCTTATTATTATGTGCTTCAAAGTTGTGGGATACTCGGTCAACAAATTTTCTCCTTTCACAACCAGAAGTTATTCAGTTACGTTTCTCATTTCATGGGTCAGTTACTTTCTTTGTTCCTATCCATGAAGGATAAGCCCAAACTATCTTATTGGATTAGAGGCAGGTAGTGTGAGTCTTAACTCTGTTATGGATCTTGGTTTGTCACAGATGAATTGCTTCTCTTTGATACAACTTGAGCAATCTATCTAGTATGTTGAAAAATTCCATCTCTGTAGAAGAAGAAACACAATTCAGACCAAAGAGATGCTTCTCTTATTTAAAATGAATAGATGGTGGCTATTGGTGGATGACAAATCCACAGTCCATTTAAAGCTCTTAGTCAGTTGTCTGTTGAAGGATAGACATAGCTGAAAAAATATATAGAGGTTGTATAGTTGCACCATGAGCAATTTCTCCTGGAGTAAGTTAAACTACTAAAAGTGAATAATAGAAGCCAGAAAACTTTATTATTTTTTTTTAAGTGAAGTAACAGAGAAATAGAAATCTTTCCATTTTCTGAATGTGCAAAGGAGAAAGTTTAGGTATGTGGGCTGAAAAAATGTTTGGGAAAAGCTGAAGAGGAGGCAACTGAGATGAGGAAAGATACCTCTTTCTCTCCCTCCCTCTTTCTCTCTCCTTCTTTCTCCCTTTCTCTGTTCTTTTAGGTAAAAGTCCGATTTTATTTCCCTCATATAATGATATGAACAAATTGCAGAGGTCATTTTGGTGTTGATACATTCAGAAATAATGTGTAATTCTTTGAGAATTATGTAATAATTTATTTTTGAGTAAATAAGAAATTAATTTAAAAATTACTGGCTTTGTGGTTAAAAAGTTTCTTAAAGAGTAGTTTGTGATTTTCAACATTTTTGAATATGATGTAAATGGAAATTTATATTATCAACAAACATTTATTTCAAGATAAATAAGACATGAATCATGTTGTTTGTTTCACTGCATTTCTGGAGATTTGAGTGTGACTGCAAAGAACAAACATACATGTGCACTTTCTTCAAACTTAAGAGCTATCTGAAATAATAAAATTCATGAAATAATGTTGCTCTAAACCACAGTTCTGCATCAATAGGATTTTATACAACCAATAAGAAGTAAATAGATTTCAGATGAATAAATGCATTTTGCATTTTTCTTAGAGAAATAAATAGCTTATGATTAATTTTTCCAATACAAGGAGATAAATTATTCTGGTGAGCAAATATATCTCAAAATTAGAAAAAAATGAAAAAAGTATAAGAAATGTATAAATAATCACACTTGTAGTGGTAGTGAAATTTCATAGAATTAATATTAAATTCTTTATTTAGAGGTTTTCTTTTAATCCTATGCCATATAGAAAACAAATAAAATGAGTGGTGAGTTTTAGAGACAGTAAATATTTAAAGCAGATATTTGTTTATTATTATCATAAGCTATATAATGTCTAATTTTATTTTAACTTAGAAAGAAAAAGGAGGGATGGCACAATGCATGTAGGCTTATAGCATAGGTTGATGTATCAAATTTGATATTATATTTATATGTACAACCGATTCATTAAAGGTTTTTAAAATAATTATTTGCTTTTTGAGTACCATTCAGCTATATCTATATGTTACATGAAAAATGATATGTTATTATGAATTCATGTGTTATTGTATATGTATACATATATATGGCAAATATTTGTCTGCAATATCAAAAGTCTATTACCCAACATTTGCGTACATACCATCTTAGAAGAAGAATCCTAAAGAAATCATAAACAAGAGCTTACATTTTTTTTCTAAGAGTCCCGTAACATTTCACAGTATAGTAAGTACTTTACTAAATCATATAATACTTTAGAATGTTTTTCAGACTAAACACACACCACAACACCTTGATCTTTCTCCTAATACAAAATCTATTACATTAAATAAATGTCTGGTTAGTTGACATATTTTTCATCTACAACATTGGTTATGTGTACTTTCTCCCTATTTTCTCTATTAATGAACACTTTGGACATTGTTTTGTCTCTTTGCTTTCTTTCCTTCCACCCTTTCCTTTCTTCTTCATTTTTAAAAATAAATTTGGAAAGAGTTCAGTGTCAGTGAGCTGTGCACAAACTACAAAAAGCCAAAGCCTTCTTCATTGATATCAGGAGACCAGACTGAGCCCAATAAGCATCCTAAAATAGGAGCAGGACAATCTAAGCTAAGGAAGAAAGTTGGTCACTTGATGACCTTTTTGACAGTGTGTTGAATGTCCCAGGACCAAGATTTTCCTTATAGGAAGTAGCCCAGAGAGGAAAAAAGGAAGAATCTAAAGAGGAAAAAGAGGAAGGTGTGTCTCCCCAAGATATACTTACACTTAAGCATGATCCATCATGACTCTAGAACATGTTTAGCTAAAATTCATCTTCATAAATTGAGGACCATGCCAAGAACATGAACTGCATAAAGGGAAAGCAGAAGGGACAATGGCCAAGGAAAAGTAATATTTAAGTAGAAAACATAAAGTTTTATATACATTTTTATTCTTTCTTTCTCACTTCCCTTCTAACTACCTGTCAACTGTTTCCACAAGGCTTCTTGCTGACCAGGAAACAAATCCTTCGCTACTGTATTTTTCTTTCTTATTTCATTAATTTTTTCACCTATCTTCAGCATTTCCTCCACTTAATTAAATTTTTTTTAAGTTTTTTATATTTCTCTGAGTCCTTAATTTGAAGACAGAACAATATTTTTCAAGTTTTCTTATTTTGTTAATATATGATTTAAGGTTATGTATTTCCTTCTTATTTTCACTACATTCTGCTTTAATTATTTTACATATTAATGTTGAGTTCTCCTTTGATCCATGAATTATTCAGTAGACTGCTTTCAAATTTCCTAAAGCATTATATTTATTTATCCTTTTCACCATTGATTTCAAGTTAATTATCTGTCTTTACATGCAATTTCCTTGAAGTGTGATACTTGTTCTATGACTTATTATGTGGGTCATAATATCTTACAGTTTTGGAAGTCAAAAGTATGAAATCAGTCTCTCTGGGCTAATATCAAGGTGTTGGAGAGGCTGGTCCTTTCTGGAGGCTTTAGGTAAGAATCCATTTCTTTCCCCTCTCCACCTTCTAGATATCACCTGAATTCCTTGGCTCATTGCCCCTTTTTCCATCTTCAAGTCTAGCAGCCTAGCATCTTTAAATCTCTCTTAGACTCTTTGACCTCTGCTACTGTCATACTATCTTCTCCTCAAATGGTGACTCTCCTGATTCTTTCCCTTATTATATTGAGTTCACCTGATAATCCAAAATAATCTTCACATTTCAAGATCTTAATTTAATCATATCTGCAAAGTCCTTGCCATGTAAGGTAATCCATTTTTTAATAAGTTCTGAAGTTGGGATGTGAAAATCTTTGGTGGCAGCAGTATTTTACCACATGTGCATTCTCTAAATATTGATGGCAGGATTCTATGTATGTCTTCAAATCAAGCTTGGAGTAAGATTTCTGGGAATCAAGAAAGTTGAGACCTATAAATTTGACTGAACTATCCTTTCATGTGAACAGGAAAAATTTGCCTCTGAGAATAGTAGCAAATTATTTCAGTGGAGTATACTTACTGTGATTTTTTTTCTGCTTAATTAAGAGGGTAAACTCCAGTGGGTCCAAATTGGTCACTCCATGGTCACTTCTAGGTATCATCCAGTGTTTAATTCTGGCATGCTTAAAAGCAGCAGCAATGCCTAAGGCTTTCCAATGGGAAGACAACTGGAATAGATCTTATAATGTTAAAATAAACAAAATGAAAGTATGATCCTGCTACCTATGAGAGAATCATTCAGGATGCTGAATGGAATGGAGAGTGATCCAAAGCCTACTTTGATTCTTCTGTGACTGATAATCTTCAAATTTCTAGCCAGATGTTGATCAGTTTCCAAGGGAGACAGTAAAGATGAGAGCTGATTTAACTCTCACTGACTTAGCCCTCCTCATTCAGGCTAAACACAGGGACTACTAACAAAACCATTGTATCATTAATTAATCACATATAAAACTTAAAAGAGAATTGTGAACTCAAAATGTTATTTTATGTAAGCTAATTGGTTCCATAAAAATTAATAAACAGATAATAATGGTACTTGGAGAACAATTTCTCAAATATGTTTTATGTGTCCCAACTAGGAGTCATCTAAGCAAATCAAAATTACTCATTTATATTTTATCAGAAACTATCATTAATAAAATAATACAAAGAGCAATTTCTTTGTGAAACTTGTCTGTTAGAGTTAGATGAATTTATGAAAGAGGTTTGGCAAGGTAAGCATGACTGTCTTGCCTAAACACGTCTATATCAATTTGAAAATGAGGGTGGATGGTGTATATCCCAGTCTGTGTCCGAAGCCCAAGAACCAGTTGTGCCAATATCTAACTGCAGGAGAAAATGGATGTCTTAGCTCAGGTAGACGAACAGATTCACCCCTCCTTCCCCTTTTTGTTCTATTCAGGCCTTTAGTAGGTTGGATGATGTCCATGCATTGGTGAGGATGAGCTTCTTTACTCAGTCTACTGATTCAAATACTCACACTAAAAGGCAAAAAAGCATTTTGAAGATACAGAAAAAGCACCAGAACCAGACTCAGATATGGAAAGGTTGTTGGAATTATCAGAGTTAATTTAAAACAACTGTAATTATTATGCTAAGGGGTCTAATGGATAAAGTAGGCAGCATGCAAGAGTATATGGGCAATGTAAGCAGAGAGAAGGACATTGTAAGAAAAGATTTATTTGAAAAAAATGACTGAAAATTTCCCAAGTTAACGTCAAGCACAAAACCATAGATCCAGGAATCTCAAAGAACACCAGGAAAGAAAGATGGCAAAAAAATTTACTCCTAGGCATATCATAATTAAACTGCAGAAAATCAAAGATAAAGAAAAAATCTTGTAAGAAGACAGAAGAAATAAACACCTTGTCTATGGAGGAGCAAAGATAAGAATTACATTGGACTTCTCATCAGAAACCATTCAAGCAATAAGAGAGTGGAATAAAATATTTAAATTATTGAGAGAATAATAAAACCATTGAATGGTATTCTGTATCTTGAGAAATTATCCTTCAAAAGTGCAGGACAAATAAGACTTTCTCAGACAAAAAAAAATAATTGCACAGATTTGTTGCCAGTAGACCTGCGTTGGAAGAAATGTTAAAGGAAGTGCTTTGGAGAGAAGGGCATTGATATAGATCAAAAATTTGGCTCTACTTTCAAAAAAGGAAAAGCATTGGAGAAGGAAAAGTGAGGATAAATAAAAACTTTCATTTTTCTTATTTTTAAATGATCAATTGTAATTGATCAGATAACAGTTCAAAATAATAATAGTAACAATCTATATAATTATATATCTTTATGGGTATATATAATACCTCATGATACAAGAGATAGGAGGAAGGGATTAGAAATATTTTGTTATTATACAGTACTCACACTACCCATAAAATGGTATATTGTTATTTGAAAGAGGTCTTGAATTAATTTAAACATATTTCACAAAATCTCTGGCAACAAAGTTTAAAAAAGTATAACTGATATGCTAAAAGACAAGAGAAAATCAAAACACATAAAAACCTCAATTAAAAGTATAAGTGGAAGAAACGCAGTGGAAGATAAAAATAGAAGCAAAGAACAAGGGCAAAAATAGAAAATAACACATATAGTAGGTATTAATCCAACCATATCAATAATCATTTTATATGTCAATGGTCTAAATATAGCAACTGAAAGGCAAATATTCTGAGTGAATAAAAAAACAATACCCCATTATATGATGTCTATGAAAATTAGTCTTGAATTTAAAGACACATATTTTAAAAATACAGGGATGGAGAAAGATATACCATGCTAACACTGATCAAAAGTAAGCTAGAAGTAGCTTTATTAGAGACAGAGAAGACATAAGAGCAAGGAAATTTACCAGTGACAAAGAGGGGTATTATATAATGATAAAGGGGTCGATTCTCCAAGAAGCCGCAAGAATCCTTAATCTGGATGTGCCTAACAATAGAGCATCAAAATACAGTAAGCAAAAGCTGAGAGAATTACAAGAAGAAATAAATTAATCCATTCTTATAGTTAAAGACTCAACACCACTTTATCAGAAATGGACAGATCCAGAAGGCAGAAAATCAGTAAGGATACAGAGGAACTCATGAGTATCATCAAGCAACTGGGTATAATTGTCATCTAGGACTATGTTTTCCAACAGCAACAGAATGCACATTTTCTCAGGCTCACGTAGAACATACACCAAGGTAGATCACATTATGGTCCACAAAATACACCTTAACGAATTTTAAAATATGGAAATTATACAACGTAAGCTTTCTGATCACAATGAAATTAAGCTGAAAATCGTTAACAGAAAGAAAACTGGAAAATCCCTAAATACTTCAATATTAAACAACACACTTCTAAATAACACGAGTCAAATAAAAATTTTCAAGGGAGACTAAATATATTTTGAACTAAATGAAAATGAAAACTTATCAAATTTGTGGGATGGTCAAAAGAAATGAACAGACCAGACATTTCATCAAAAAAGATATACAGGTGACAAAAAAGCATATGAAAAGATGTTCCACATCACATGTCATTAACGAAAAGCAAATTAAAATAATGAGATATCACAACTAGCCTACTTAGAATGGCCAAAATCCAGAATACTGACAACAAAAATTGCTGGTACAGTCCAACTTGTCTGGCCTCCAAGCTCAGCTGATGGGGCTGAATTTTTTTAGGATGACCTTACTTATATTTCCATTTGTTGGCTTGATATGTATTGGGGCGATATGTGTCATCCAGCAGGCTAGCCCAAGAACAGAAAGAGAGAACTACTCGAATGTGCAAATGCTTTTCAAGTCTCTGCATGTATCACATTTGCTCTTGAGTCATTGTTCAAATCTGGTTATCTGACAGAGTCATCACTCAAGAGGCAAGAAAATATGCCCAACCTATTCATAGGAGGAGCTGCAAAGTCACATTGTAAAGGGCACACAGACAGAGATGTGAAGAATTGTGGTCATTTTCTCCATTTACCACAATTGCAAGCTTGCTTTGTCGTTTAATAGATAGGTAGGCGATTCCTTGCTTTGTAATTTTAATACAAATTAAAATAATTTGTGATAATTTCTTCTGTCCTTTTTTTGTTCTTGTATAAGTAATAACTACCTATATAAAAAATAATGCTTATATATTCTTCTCTCTACTGGTATGACCTCATACTTATTTTTATTCTCTTAATCCATTTATCTTAATAAGACAGTGTTAAGTAATAGCAATGATGGCAGAAATGAATGACTTCATTAACTACACACACAAATATATATCATATTTGGAATGATCAAGCTACTTTACTGGAAATATTTTCATTTCATCAGAATTGATTCATTTTGTATTCATATTTTCCATGCACAAAAAGATGAAATCATTGAGTGAAAAGGAAATTTCTACAAGCCAGAAAAGACACTCATATGGGCAAATGCAATCACTTTATTTTTTGTACTGTCTCATTTAAATGCTTATAATTTTAATAAATAGCTTATGTTTGATATTTTTCTCAGTTGTTGCTAAATAACATGTCACTGTGAAAGATAAATGCATTCCATAAATATTGAACTGTTTTATTTAATTACATTGGGCAATCCTTAAATTATGTTTTACTATCTTAAAAGCTAGTAAATACACTGTGCTAAGAATGACCAACGAAAATAAAATATTTCTTAATTTTCTTTGAAAAATATATGTTTGTGTCAGAATTTCTGCTCTTAGCTTAAGGAAGTTTCATTATAATAGTGTCCTCTTTACAGCACAATTTGTCTTGTTAAAAATGCATAAGCTAATATATCATATAAAGAATTCATAATATCCACGAAGTATTGTAATTGAAATAAATAGAATGGGATGCCAGGGTCAAAGATTAACAATATAATTAGTTGTTCAGTCCATCATTCATCTCATTAAAAATGCCACTTTAATGAAAAATATATAAATATAAAATTTCACAAAATGGTGATATATTTTAGATTGATTTATTAGATAGAAATTTTCAAATTATTATTTAAAGAAGTTGCTGAAATGTTTTACCAAATCTGCAACAACTATAATACAATAAATTCATTTCTTAAATATCATTGAAATGTCATGCTTATACCGTGCTTGGTTACATAATTAAAAATTGAAGAATCCCAAACCTATAAATCCTGGGCACCAATAAGATTAACCTTCACTGACTCACTGTCTACCCCAATCCACTCTATGTATGTATCACGTTATCTCGAGTCCTGGGGCAATAACTATATGAGATCACAAGAGCAGGGAGCTTTAGCAGTTTGAAACTTAAGACAATTTATTTTATTTAAAGCACTCCGAAGCTTTGGGTCTCAGGCATTGTCCAGGCCATGACTCTAACATACAAATATGAAAAGTGAAGAATTCAGGATGAGGTGATATCTAGCTCCTATATTCTTCCTATAGATTTGCTTCCATGGAATGCTCTAAGTAAAACTAAAGTCTGGAAACAGGTTAATATACATTTTACTTAAGTCAATTAGGAAGAAAATAGACAAAGCCTATTCAGGCAAAGCCATCCTCCTTTGCTTGATAATAAAGGAGGTAAGAGAATGTTTACATCAATTCTCAGACTCATAATTACTGATACACATAAACTTCAACCATGTTGTATAATTACGGCATGTTCCTTGGCAAAAGAGGAAGGAAGAAAACTTCCCTAGTGCTATAAGGATGGTAACAAATTCAATATCTCTGGGATTAAGAATATGTCTTAGTTGTTCCTATTTGGCTAGCCCAAATTATTATTATTTTTTGCTTTAATATTCTTGCCCAAGCCAATAAGAGAATGCACTGGGATGGTTCCTATTCACTAATTCAAAGGTGTAGACTATGTATCCTAGAGGAGAAAGACTGGAGAAATGTACTGATGATGAGGGAAAAAAAAGGTAATGCAAAAAATACCCAGAGACTGAGTGTTTGTCAGGATCCAGGGCCGAGAACAGAGCCAGGTTTTGTACCCACACTCAAGGTCAGCAGCATAACCTCTGAAAGAATAGCCCACAGTTTACCTAGGGTAGTTAGATCCTAGGTATTGAAATACAACCATTTTGAAGATTTTTCTGTTCAATCAAGGAATGACAGGGTAAAGAACCACTGGTTTTCAGATTTGGGAAAGGGACTCAGAAGATTTCATGATAGACTAGAAATGAGACTTTCTCTAAGCATGGGGGCAGGACTCCCACATTTCCATGTGACCTTGAGAAAGGAGTATGTTCCAATTCCCAGGTGCATTAATTTACTATTGCAGTCGTAACAAATTACAACAAACCTAGCGTCTTAATACAGCACAAATTTATTAAAGTATAGTGCTGGAAGTCAGAAGTACAAAATCAGTCTCACTGTCCAAAACTAAGCTGTTAGAAGAGCTAATTCATTCTGGAGGGTGCAGGGGAGAACCTGTTTCTTTACCTTTCCCAGCTTCCAGAGGCTACCCTTATTTCATGACTTGTGACTCCTTCCTACATATTGAAAGCCAGCAGCAATGTAGCACCTTCAAATCTCTCTCTGCTTCTCGCATCACATCACCTTTTTCTCTTTGCTTCATAATCACATTGCCCCTGTGTCTCCTTCTTAAAAGACCCTTTGTATTACTTGGGACCCATCCAGAAAATCCAAAATAATCTTCCTATCTCAAAATCCTTAATCTATGCACATCTGCAAACTCTTATGCCATGTAAATTAACATATTCACAGGTTCCAAGGATTAGGTCATTGATGTCTTTCGGGATTTTATTCAGTCTATCACACCAAGGATATTAAAATTATTACTATTTTCACAGGAGAAAAATAGAGAAGGGAATTTAATTTGAATAAATTATTTCTTAAAAGTGGACTTTCCTGGCACCCATTTGCTTATAAACTAAATTCGACTTCATATCATTTATAGTTACAGGCCAGTCTATATTTCTGTTTATATTTAAAAGTGCTACCAAGTTTAATTATTAATAATTTTCCTTTGAATAACCTATATTTGATGGTAACAGTACTTTCACTAGACTTTGGAGTTTATTTCTGCTTTTATTTCTATCATCAATTTTTTATTTATTTAGTGTATTTTCCTTTTTAATAATTTCAGAAGCTATGATTTATAGTCTATTATAATTTTTAATTATACATAAAATACATACCTGTCATAAAATTAAAATGTTAAAATAATCACTAAATCCCTTTGGTTATCACTCAAAATGAGTGTATTTAATATATTCAGAATAATTCTGTGCAGTATTACTAACTTGATTTTCCCATGCACAGTATTTGATAGTGATTATTCCATGTTAAAATATTGTCATTGTCTGAGTTGTATTTCACCAAACTTTGTATGTTGAAGTCCTAACCCCATGTACCTCAGAATGTGACTGTATTTAGAATCTTAAAAAGGGGTAATTAAGTTAAAATGTTGTCATTGAGTTGGGCCCTTATAAAAAGAGGAAATTTGGACCCAGACACATACAGAAGAAAGACCGCGAGAAGATAAAGCAAGAAGATGGCCATCTATAAGCCAAGGAGAGAAGTCTCAGAAGAAAATAAATCTGCTAATACCTTGATCTAAGACTTTTAGCCTCCAGAACTGTGAGAAAGTAAATTTCTGTTAAGCCACCCAGTCTGGGGTACTTTGCTACGGCAGTCCTAGCAAATGAATACAAACATTAATATAAATTTTACTGATTTTAACAGTATGTAGTATACCATACTATGGTATACATCATTGTTTATACCGCTATGACTATTGATAATTATATACATTTAGATAATCTAAATGGTCAGGTGCTTTAAACCAAGAGTTTTAACTTTCACGACATCTGGCCTACAGAGATGAGTTAATGATTACTATTTCATATATTATTTGATGGTTTCTAAAAGCTGATAGTTTTTTTTTTTTTTCTATTTTATTTTTCTTTGAGAGTAATGTCTACATTTTCCCACATCAAAGCAAATATCCATGTACTCTGTACAGGTTTCTATAGTTTGTGTTAAGACCAAGGCCAGTTTACACTAGTTGACATTTCTCTCACTTCTTTACACATTCTTCACTTTAAAATACCTCCTAATATTCTGATTTGTTTTTGTTTCAATTCCAGGTCTTAGATTTGAATTTTTCTTCATATTACATGTCTGTGGGGTATTTTATCACAATATCAGGAAGAAGATACAGTAAATGCCTGAGTTCAAAATATCTTGAAAAAATCGAACTAAATAATTTTTAAAACAATAATGAAGTAATAAACTAATATACAATTTATATAACCACATTTTTATTGCTCTGTTAAAATTACGTTTACTCAAATTATTCTCTTATAAAACCAGTCTACCAGAATGCATGCAACTCCAAGTTGTCAATAAAAAGCTGAAAATTTTCCTTAAACACCAATGATTTGAGTAAATAGCCAAGTATAGAATATTGTATTTTATTTCAGATATTTGTCTTATATTTAATGGATGCTCAAGAAATTTTTTAAATGCCCTTCAATTTTGAACACGTTAGGAAGAAGAAAAATATAATTACTTTTAAACTGCGCCGACACCCATAATTTTATACAGTATTCCTGCAAAATGTTGTTTTTAAATTTATTGGTATGAAGATGTTACCATCCTTCAATTCAAAAGTAATGCAGAGGAAGTGGCGGTGCGAGGGCTGCGGCACAGCTAGCAGAGCCGCGGTCCGGACCGCAGCGCGTGCCCGAAGCTCTCCGCCTTCCCCCGCCCGCCAGCCCGAGGCAGCCCGAGCCCAGCCCGCGGCCCCAGCAGCAGCCCCGAGAGCACCCCAGTAGCAGCGCCATGGCCGCGTGGAACGCCTACAACGACAACCTCATGGCGGAAGGGACCTGTCAGGACGCGGCCATCGTGGGCTATAAGGACTTGCCCTCCGTCTGGGCAGCCGTCCCCGGGAAAACCTTTGTCAACATCACGCCAGCTGAGGTTGGTGCCCTGGTTGGCAAAGACCGGTCAAGTTTTTACGTGAATGGGCTAACGCTTGGGGGCCAGAAATGGTCTGTGATCCAGGACTCACCGCTGCAGGACCGGGAATTTACCATGGATCTCCGTACCAAGAGCACCTGCAGAGCCGCCGCCTTCAATATCATTGTTGCCCTGAATGCCAAGACGCTAGTCCTGCTGATGGGCAAAGAAGGTGTACAGGGTGGTATGATCAACAAGAAAGGTTATGAAATGGCCTCCCACCTGCGGCGTTCCCAATACTGACCTCAACTGTCCCTCCCCGCCCCCCGCTCCCCACTGCTTTTGCACAGCTCTCCATCCCACACACACGTACACCATTTTTATTTTGGGGGCCATTACCCCACACCCCTTATTGCTGCGAAAACCACATGGGCTGGGGGCCCGGGCAGGAAGGACAGACACCCTTCCCCCAACCCATGTCCCTCCTGTGTGTGGTTTGAAAACTCTTCTGTTTTGGGTATTTTTTCCCCAATAAAAATGATTATACTAAAAAAAATAATAAAAATCCAACTGTACCCGTATATGTCTTTTTTTTTTAACATCTTTATTGGAATATAATTACTTTACAATGGTGTGTTAGTTTCTGCTTTATAACAAAGTGAATCAGCTATACATATACATATATCCCCATATCTCCTCCCTCTTGCGTCTCCCTCCCACCCTCCCTATCCCACCCCTCTAGGTGGTCACAAACCACCGAGCTGATGTCCCTGTGCTATGCAGCTGCTTCCCACTAGCTATCTATTTTATATTTGGTAGTGTATATATGTCCATGCCACTCTCTCACTTCGTCCCAGCTTACCCTTCCCCCTCCTCGTGTGCGCAAGTCCACTCTCTATGTCTGCATCTTTATTCCTGTCCTACCCCTAGGTTCTTCAGAACCATTGTTTTTTTGTTTTTAGATTCCATATATATGTGGTAGCGTACGGTATTTGTTTTTCTCTTCCTGACTTACTTCACTCTGAATGACAGACTCTTGGTCCACCCACCTCAATACAAATAGCTCAATTTTGTTTCTTTTTTATGGCTGAGTAATATTCCATTATATCTATGTGCCACATCTTCTTTATCCATTCATCTGTCGATGGACACTTAGGTTACTCCAATGTCCTGGCTATTGTAAATAGTGCTGCAATGAACATTGTGGTACATGACTCTTCTTGAATTATGGTTTTCTCAGTGTATATGCCCAGTAGTGGGATTGCTGGGTCATATAGTAGTTCTATTCTTAGGTTTTTAAGGAACCTCCATACTGTTCTCCACAGTGTGTGTATCAAATACATTCCCACCAACAGTGTATGAGGGTTCCCTTTTCTCCACACCCTCTCCAGCATTTATTGTTTCTAGATTTTTTGATGATGGCCATTATGACTGGTGTGAGGTGATACCTCATAGTAGTTTTGATTTGCATTTCTCTAATTAGTGATGTTGAGCATCCTTGCATGTGTTTGATGGCAATCTGTATATCTTCTTTGGAGAAATGTCTATTTAGGTCTTCTGCCCATTTTTGGATTGGGTTATTTGTTTTTTTGATATTGAGCTGCATGAGCTGCTTGTAAATTTTGGAGATTAATCCTTTGTCAGTTGCTTCATTTGCAAATATTTTCTCTCATTCTGAGGGTTGTCTTTTTGTCTTGTTTATGTTTTCCTTTGCTGTGCAAAAGCTTTTAAATTTCATTAGGTCCCATTTGTTTATTTTTGTTTTTATTTCCATTTCTCTAGGAGGTGGGTCAAAAAGGATCTTGCTGTGATTTACGTCATAGAGTGTTCTGCCTATATTTTCATCTAAAAGTTCTATACTGTCTGACCTTACATTTAGGTCTTTAATCCATTTTGAGTTTGTTTTTGTGTATGGTGTTAGGGAGTGTTCTGATTTCATTCTTTTACATGTAGCTGTCCAGTTTTCCCAGCGCCACTTATTGAAGAGGCTGTCTTTTCTCCATTTTATGTTCTTGCCTCCTTTGTTGTAAATTAGGTGACCATATGTGCATCGGTTTATCTCTGGGCTTTCTAGCCTGTTCCATTGATCTATATTTCTGTTTTTGTGCCAGTACTGTACTGTCTTGATTACTGTAGCTTAGTAGTACAGTCTGAAGTCACGGAGCCTGATTCCTCCAGCTCCGTTTTTCTTTTTCAAGATTGCTTTGGCTGTTCGGGGTCTTTTGTGTTTCCATACAAATTGTAAAATTTTTTGTTCTACTTCTGTGAAAAATGCCATTGGTAGTTTGATAGGGATTGCATTGAACCTGTGGATTGCTTTGGGTAGTATAGTCATTTTCACAATGTTGATTCTTCCAATCCAGGAGCATGGTATATCTCTCCATCTGTTTGTATCATCTTTAATTTTTTCATCAGTGTCTTATACTTTTCTGCATACAGGTCTTTTGTCTCTTTACGTAGGTTTATTCCTAGGTACTGTATTCCTTTTGTTCCAATGGTAAATAGGAGTGTTTCCTTAATTTCTCTTTCAGATTTTGCATCATTTGTGTATAGGAATGCAAAAGATTTCTGTGCATTAATTTTGTATCCTGCTACTTTACCAAATTCATTGATTAGCTCTAGTAGTTTTCTGGTAGCATCTTTAGGATTCTCTATGTATAGTATCATGTCATCTGCAAACAGTGACAGCTTTACTTCTTCTTTTCTGATTTGGATTCCTTTTATTTCTTTTTCTTCTCTGATTGCTGTGGCTAAAAATTCCAAAACTATGTTGAATAATAGTGGTGAGAGTGGACAACCTTGTCTTGTTCTTGATCTTAGTGGAAATGGTTTCAGTTTTTTACCATTGAGAATGATGTTGGCTGTGGGTTTGTCATATATGACCTTTAATATGTTGAGGTAAGTTCCCTCTATGCCTACTTTCTGGAGGGTTTTTATCATAAATGGATGTTGAATTTTGATGAAAGCTTTCTCTGCATCTATTGAGATGATCATAAGGTTTTTATGCTTCAGTTTGTTAATATGGTGTATCACATTGATTGATTTGCATATATTGAAGAATCCTTGCATTCCTGGGATAAACCCCACTTGATCATGGTGTATGATGCTTTTAAAGTGCTGTTGGATTCTGTTTGCTAGTATTTTGTTGAGGATTTTTGCATCTATGTTCTTCAGTGAATTTGACCTGCAGTTTTCTTTCTTTGTGACATCTTTGCCTGGTTTTGGTATCAGGGTGATAGTGGGCTCTTACAGTGAGATTGTGAGTGTTCCTCCTTCTGCTATATTTTGGAAGAGTTTGAGAAGGATAGGTGTTAGCTCTTCTCTAAATGTTTGATAGAATTCGCCTGTGAAGCCATCTGGTCCTGGGCTTTTGTTTGTTGGAAGATTTTTAATCACAGTCTCAATTTCAGTGCTCTTGATTGGTCTGTTTATATTTTCTATTTCTTCCGGTTTCAGTCTCAGAAGTTTGTGCTTTTCTAAGAATGTGTCCATTTCTTCCAGGTTGTCCATTTTATTGGCGTATAGTTGTCTGTAGTAATCTCTCATGGTCCTTTGTATTTCTGCAGTGTCTGTTATTACTTCTTTTTCATTTCTAATTCTATTGATTTGAGTCTTCTCCCTTTTTTTCTTGATGAGTCTGGTTAATAGTTTATCAATTATGTTTATCTTCTCAAAGGACAAGCTTTTAGTTCTGTTAATCTTTGCTATCGTTTCCTTCATTTCTTTTTCCTTTATTTCTGATCTGATATTTATGACTTCTTTCCTTCTGCTAGCTTTGGGCTTTTTTTTTTCTTCTTCTTCTTTCTCTAATTGCTTTAGGTGTACAGTTAGGTAGTTTATTTGAGATGTTTCTTGTTTCTTGAGGTAGGATTGTTTTGCCATAAACTTCCCTCTTAGAACTGATTTTGCTGCATCCTATAGGATTTGGGTCATCATGTTTTCATTGCCATTTGTTTCTAGGTATTTTTTGATTTCCTCTTTGATTTCTTCAGTCATCTCTTGGTTATTTAGTAGTGTATTTTTTAGACTCCATCTGTTTGTATTTTTTACAAATTTTTTCCTGTAATTGATATTTAGTCTCATAGCGTTGTGGTCGGAAAAGATACCTGATACAATTTCAATTCTCTTAAATTTACCAAGGCTTGATTTGTGACCCCAGATATGATCTATCCTGGAGAATGTTCCATGAGCACTTGAGAAGAAAGTGTATTCTGATATTTTTGGATGAAATGTCCTATAAATATCAATTAAGTCCATTTTGTTTAATGTATCATTTAAAGCTTGTGTTTCCTTATTTATTTTCATTTTTGTTTATCTGTCCATTGGTGAAAGTGGGGTGTTAAAGTCCCCTACCATGATTGTGTTACTGTTGATTTCCTCTTTTATGGCTGTTAGCATTTGCCTTATGTATTGAGGTGCTCCTATGTTGGGTGCATAAATATTTACCATTGTTATATCTTCTTTGATTGATCCCTTGATCATTATGTAGTGTCCTTCTTTGTCTCTTGCAACAGTCTTTACTTTAAAGTCTATTTTGTCTGATATGAGAATTGCTACTCCAGCTTTCTTTTGATTTTCATTTGCATGGAATAACTTTTTCCATTCTCTCACTTTCTGTCTGTATGTGTCCCTAGGTCAAAAGTGAGTCTCTTGTAGACAGCATATATATGGGTATTGTTTTTGTATCCATTCAGCCAGTTTATGTCTTTTGGTTGGAGCCTTTAACCCATTTACATTTAAGGTTGTTATCGATATGTATGTTCCTATTACCATTTTCTTAATAGTTTTGGGTTTGTTATTGTAGGTCTTTTCCTTCTCTTGTGTTTTCTGCCTAGAGAAGTTCCTTTAGCTTTTTTTGTAAGGCTGGTTTGGTCATGCTGAATTCTCTTAGCTTTTGCTTGCCTGTAAATTTTTTAATTCCTCTGTCGAATCTGAATGAGATCCTTGCTGGCTAGAATAATCTTGGTTGTAGGTTTTTCCCTCTCATTACTTTAAATATGTCCTGCCACACCCTTCTGGCTTGCAGAGTTTCTGCTGAAAGATCAGCTGTTAACCTTATGGGGGTTCCCTTGTATATTATTTGTTGTTTTTCCCTTGCTGCTTTTAATATTTCTTCTTTGTATTTAATTTTTGATAGTTTGATTAATATGTGTCTTGGCATGTTTCTCCTTGGATTTATCCTGTATGGGACTCTCTGTGCTTCCTGGACTTGATTAACCATTTCCTTTCCCATATTAGGGAAGTTTTCAACTATAATCTCTTCAAATATTTTCTCAGTCCCTTTCTTTTTCTCTTCTTCTTCTGGGATCCCTATAATTCGAATGTTAGTGCATTTTATGTTGTCCCAGAGGTCTCTGAGACTGTCCTCACTTCTTTTCATTCTTTTTTCTTTATTCTGCTCTGCAGTAGTTATTTCCACCATTTTATCTTCCAGGTCACTTATCTGTTCTTCTGCCTGTTATTCTGCTATTTATTCCTTCTAGAGAATTTTTAATTTCATTTATTGTGCTGTTCACGATTGTTTCTTTGCTCTTTAGTTCTTCTAGGTCCTTGTTAAACGTTTCTTGTATTTTCTCCATTCTATTTCCAAGATTTTGGATCATCTTTACTATCATTACTCTGAATTCTTTTTCTGGTAGACTGCCTATTTCCTCTTCATTTGTTTGATCTGGTGGGTTTTTACCTTGCTCCTTCACCTGCTGTGTGTTTCTCTGTCTTCTCATTTTGCTTAACTTACTGTATTTGGGATCTTTTTGCAGGCTGCAAGTTTGTAGTTCCTGTTGTTTTTGGTGTCTTCCCCCAGTGGCTGAGGTTGGTTCAACGTGTTGTGTAGGCCTCCTGGTGGAAGGGACTGGTGCCTGTGTTCTGGTGGATGAGGCTGGATCTTGCCTTCTGGTTGGCAGGACCACATCCAGTGGTGCGTTTTGGTGTGTCTGTGACCTTATTATGATTTTAGGCAGCCTCTCTGCTAATGGATGGGGCTGTGTTCCTGTCTTTCTAGTTGTTTGGCATAGGGTGTCCAGCATTGTAGCTTGCTGCTCGTTGAGTGGAGCTGGGTCTTAGCACTGAGATGGAGACCTCTGGTAGAGCTTTCACCGTTTGATATTACGTGGAGCTGGGATGTCTCTGATGGTCCAATGTCCTGAACTTGGCTCTCCCACCTCAGAGGCAGAGGCCTGACACCCGGCCGGAGCACCAAGACCCTGTTAGCCACACGGCTACAATTAGAGTTGAAGTACCTCCCTTATAAGGCTGCTGGGCAGATGCAGTGAAGTCATCTTTGTCATCTTCCCAGATCAGGTCTGATAGCTGGTGTCTGTAAATCTCATGAGGCCAATCTCAGATGATAGTTTCTATTCCAGTAGAGCTGAGACTGCTAAGTTTTCACTGCAAATTTTATGCTGTTGTACCTCCTATCCCTGCTCCCCAGCCATGCACACACAGAGGAACCGTCCTGCTCTCTACAGCACAGCTACTCACACTGCTCTCATATATGTCTTATTTTTGTATTCGAAGTTGCACCTTCTCTTTCCCTTTCCTTGGTGACATTCATTAAAAGCATATCCCTATTGCTCATGTTTTTCAATGAAACCACTTTTAATTGATAACAATTGTTTGCTTCACCTTTGGTTTTATATTTTGTAATTTTCTACTTACTTGAATTTATCTGTTATTCATATTTTCTTTTTGCATTAAAAATCCCATTTCATACTTTTGATTTTTCATCTTTTTCTATAAATATGATTTATTCTTTAAGTGTTCTGATTTCTGCTATTGACATATTGTTAATATGTCATTCATTTATAGATGTTCCTTTGTTCTTTTATTGCATGGAAATTACATAAATCAGTCTTCAACATGAATCAAATTTCATATTCTGTGCAATTCTTCCACATGAATAAATGTATAATTATTAAAGAATATTATAGGAGACCATACTTATAAGACCAACACTTTAACATGGCTCAGAATGACCACTGATCCCTTTCAGCTTCATTCTCTACCACATTTCCCCTTGCTCTGTAGGATTTAGCTCTTATTTCCATTGTTTGAATTTGTGAACACCCATCTCAGGGCCACTGAGCATGCTATTCTACCTGGATGCACTTCCTCCCCTGTCCTAACCTAGTTGTTGGTGCATTCTTTAGATGTGAATTATGATGAACTTTAACATGGACGGACATTTTAAAAATACTGCTTACTTTATAAAACTTTTAAAAAATATTAATAGTTAAATATGTGACTTGTTCATAGAAACAAAATATATTTTAATGGGGTAAGTGATTTTGCAATGTTTGATATAATTGCTATCTTCAATAGGTAAAAGTGTAAACATTTTTCAAAGTAGATTGTGACCAAAAGAATGTTTTATACTTTTGATTAAGAAAATAAATATTTAAATCTTGAGCACAGCTGGTAGGATATCAGGTAAAACTCAAGTATGTATCATATTATAGTTTACCCCATACACTGACTGAAACATTACTATTCAGTTATTTTTTTATCTCCTATCAAAAGTATTTTATTCATAAGATGAAATCAATTTTTGTTTTTCAACTTGGTCATTTTACATATGGAAGAAAGGGATTTCCTCAGATCAGATTAATTTGTCAACAATAGTAAATATAAATCAAATAATATAATGATAAAAGTTAAAGTAAATACAATTAAATTAGATTATTTAAAAGCATCAATATATTCAATAAATATACTGATTATAAATGTTTGTTGATTCCAAAAATCTAAGGTTTATGTGAAATTTTTAAAAAATAATTGACAGTTCCTTAGGAGATATAACTTCTAATATCTGTGGAGAAGTAGAGTTAAAAGTATTAATTGCTGATTTTACAGTATGTATTTCCACTCAAATGTTTTAACGAAATAGATTATTGTGGTGTACATATAGCAGGCATAGAGAAATGTGTTTAGCTAATATTCTTAAGAGTTAAGAGGTAGATGCATTATTTTACGTAAGTAGATTAGAGGAGATTTCTGCATAATTTAATATTAAAGATATTACTGCTATGGCAATGATTCTGCATTAATATAATGTCTTTCTATTTATGTACTCATAAATCCCATAGAGCAAGTATTGATACATGTTCCCTGTAAAGCAAATGGATATGGTTCATAAGAGTGCTGAGCTCCTTTACAACCTCATGACACCATAGACTCTGGTTGTTACTCTTTTGAATGGAATGGCCATGGTTCATAGGATTTATGGGTAATCTTTATCAGTGTTGTATTTTGGAAGTTATAGCTCCTGTGGATATGTTACCTTCTATTATAACGCTTACAAACCACACCAGTTTATTTTCAAGGGGCTTAAAATAGCCATAGCTAATGCCACAAGAATTTCCTTACTGTGGTTATAATACTTTATTCCCTAGAAGTTATAGATTGAGTGACAGTTAATTCCTATGTATGTATAAAATGTATTATTCTATTATTTAATTAGTTTTGTGTGTGTGGGTGCTGGTCTGTACCATTAAATATTTTAACTTTCTTCTATAATATGTATGTGTGTTTAATTTAAAAAAATAAAGTGGTACATGGTACACTCAAGTCGACATATGTGTTTTGTTTTAGATAAATTAAAATGGCAAGGGCTTCCCTGTGGCGCAGCGGTTGAGAATCTGCCTGCCAATGCAGGGGACACGGGTTCGTGCCCTGGTCTGGGAAGATCCCACATGCCACGGAGCAACTAGGCCCGTGAGCCACAACTACTGAGCCTGCGCATCTGGAGCTTGTGCTCCACGACAAGAGAGGCCGTGACAGTGAGAAGCCCGCGCACCACGATGAAGAGTGGACCCCACTTGCCGCAACTAGAGAAAGCCCTCACACAGAGACGAAGACCCAACACAGCCAAAAATAAATATAAATAAATAATTTTAAAAAATTGTTTTAATTAAAATGGCAAGTATAACCAAACTGTTGACATTTTATCTCACAATATTTCATTCCATTTCATTTTTATAGATATAGCACACATATTAAAATAAAAATATTAACAAAATGTTATTTATATTCTCAGAAATTGTTAAACATTACTTTGCTACTTTTCTGGAGCACCATTTCTGCAAAAAAAATTTAAAATGATTTTCATGTTTTTGTGATTAATTATTTAAAAATATCATATAATAGGTATTTATTTTAATGCTGTTTCCTACATTTAAATCTTTAATTATTTTCCCTTTTACAAATAATTTTATTTTGCTTTTTAAAGTTTTATTTTGTTTTTTATACTTGAAAAAAGTTTAGTTTCTAAACCATATTATTTCTAAGCTATTGATTTAGTCATATACTACAATTCATAACACATCATGATTCATTCTCATTTTATCTTAGACATTTGTGACTTTCATTTCAAGGTAAATGATCTTCAGCAAGACACAGTTACCACAGGAAATAAATTATAATTTTACCAAATAAAAGCTCTAATTTGTATTCTCAGTAAAATTTTAGGATATTGTATCCAAAAATAAGAAGCTATACTTTGAAAAAAGTACAATTATACAACCTAACGTGTTCATAATGTTAAAGAACAGGAGGGCTAGAATAAAGTTCTCAGTACAATGAGGACTGAATGAATATAATACTTGCTTTCCAAAAGGTTACTTAGAAAATTAGATTACATATCTTCTAAAGAAAAAAATACTGAGAAAGATGGAAGAAAAGATAATACAATCAAAGGATGTTACTTATCAAGTCACCTATTTAATATGAATAAGCTGAAAAAAGATGAATAAAATTAAAACCAATGTAAAACTAAAACATTAAAATTGGAGAAATTTTTGTCTACAGATCAAAAGTATTAATGTAGAATTCATAAAAACAAACAAAAAAACCCATAGCAAAATAAAAACCAAATAATTACCCTCATCTGAAAAGTACGTTCTGTTAAAACTAATGCGAAAATCAAAGCACAAAAAATGAGTAATAAACAAACAAAATACATGCTGTCTAATAAAGAAAGTTAATAAAATTGCAATTATATTTTCCAAGTGTGAGTAGTGATTTGTTAAAACAGATTAGAATGGTTTCCATGTCATTCCCTCTTAATATACTTAAAGATTTTCCATTGCTTTAGAAAAAAATTTAATCTCCTTACAGGAGCCTACCAAACCCTGAATATTCTGCCACTGTTTAACTTTCTGAATGTATCAAAGGCCAGCCATTCTTTTACTCATTAATTTCTAGACTAACTTCTGAGCACACTAGTGCTTTCAAGACTAAAAGACAATTGGCATACTGTTCCATCTATTTGGAATTCATTGCTCACAAGTCTGCCTGTTTTCTGCCTTTACATCTTTCAAGGCTTACATTAAGTCCTTCACTAAGTTTCTTTTATTTGACATGACTTTGTAATATTTATTTTAGAATCCTTTTTGGTTAAATTCATAGCACACCACTTAATGTGTAATTACACGTTTGTTTATCATTGTTTTTTTCTGTACTTAGAACCTGTTTACCTGTTTATTGTCTGAATCATGGAATGCTAAATTTCATGAAACCAGGGACCTTACCTATCTGGTTTACCAGACTTAAGACAATATGTTCAACAGATGAGATTCTTAGAAATTAATTGGAGGGTCAGAAGAGATGAAAAAGGGAAGTGAGTAACTTCGCTGCTATCTAAATTAAAAATAATAGGTGCCTGGATTAAGAGAGAAAGAGTGAAAATTAAAAGAAAAGAATGGACTCAAATATGTTTTGGAGGTAGAATCAATCATGTGTAATCTAAAAATAATACATATATTAAATAAATAAATAATACCTTAAGTATTATTATTTAATAATCCAAGTTAGGTATATATTTTGACCTTTTGCTCCATTCACTATACTGTGCTTATCATGGACACACACACATACACACAGGCATGCATGCACCCAGAAACACGTGATTTCTCCTTGGTCTTAGATTATACATGATTGATTTTTTTATGACTGATCCCTATTTTTGAAGTTATCTACAGTGCCATATCTTTAACTTGTATTCCAAATAAGCTATAAAAATAAATTCTTCCTTTCCTTTGACTCCCACATTTGTCAATATCTTTCTAGATTCTATGTAATTTAATTTCCAATATTTACATCTATGTTTTTTCTCGATGATGCAGATCAAATGTCAAATATTCTGGTGAATAATAGTAGCAATAATATTCAATCCAATACTTCATCTATGTTTTTCTCTTCTGATTATGGAGGGGATTTTTCTGTGTTACTGTTTAGATATTATCAGACTACCACAGAGTGTTATTTTTCACTATGTTCCCATAGTTTCCTTTTCTGACTAGATTAAATATAGCAGTCCTTTTGAAGGAATATGATGCAGTTTAGAATTAAGAACGAGCATAATGCTTAAGACAAAAAATATTTTAAAGCAGTATTAAATGACACAGCAAGGCCTAAAAGACCTTTATTTTTATATCAGTCAGGTAATTTAAGTTTTATGTAAGAGAATATTAACTTAAATTCAATCAAAAAGTAAAAAGGGTTTTTGTAGTTATTGGCTTAACTGCAAATAATTAAGGTTGGACATATTGCAAGTGATGCAGAATCAAGACTAAATTAGCATTTCTGTGATCCTCTTGGAATTTCATCACTCATTGTGTTGACTTCATCCTCTGAGTGACTGAAGTAATTTCATGTACCATATTTATACACCAAACTTTTAAGGGGAAGACTATTTGTGGCCCAGACTTACCACATAATGTTCTGATATCCGCACTGATTTTTACTCTTGTATCAAAATTTGCAGACTGAATAATACATCTCATCCCATTGACTGGTTTAGGAGGGTACATACTGAACAAATCACCTTGACAAGATATGATTATGTTGAATAGTTCAGTGATTTTCAATACTGGTTTTTATATTAGGATCATGTGTGAACAAAATATATTGATGCTAGGAATCATGTCTTAGATCTACTCAATCAACCTCCAAACCTGAATATTTTTTAAAAATCTTTTCAAATACTCTGTTGTATAACATAGACTGATAGCCCCTTAGGTTTAGATTTAGTCCTTTAGAGATCACACTTATAATTGTGGATCAGATTTAATCCCATCCCACTGAACACTAAAGTTTGGCTAGTGAGAAAGTAGAGCTTCCTCTACTTTTCTCAGTAGTAGGAGAGAAAATTACCGAGGAGGGAAAAATCAACTTGTAAATACCTTAGTTCAAGTAGGGCAACATAATTTATTCTTTTTTGTCACTATTCCATCTTCAGTAGTGTATAGTGCTAGTTGATTTAGTTTTGGAATCTTTGCAGAGCCAATCCAAGATGCAATATTGAGATACTTTCCATGATTACATTAAGTTAAAGCGTCACAGAATTGGTTGATTTGTTTGAATGTAAATTTGAGAAATTATAGTAAAAAACAACTCATTGATATAGTTTATAATCATTTTTCCCCCCAATAAGTTTTTATTTAAAAACTTATAATGAATTATGCTACATTCATGGTGTAACCAAAAGTGGGGTCTGGCTGCTCGTACCTCAAAAGCCAATAAAGAGGCAAGGTTGGTGGAAAGGAAAGTTTGCTTTATTTTGGATGCCAGCAACCTGGGGAGCAGGGTGAGGGTGCCTGTCCAAAGGCTGACTTCTTGCCACTGACAATCAGTGGGCAAGAGCTTTTATACATGGAAGGAGGGGGCTACATGTAAAAGCCACACAGTCAGCTCTGACAGTCGTCTTGAAATTGGTCATGTGGTGGTCTGACCAGCATCACCTTGATTGATTTAAGTACAGTTAATCTTCAGTTCCAGGGTCAGTTTGTTCGCACTTCCTTGAGGCCAGTTCCCAGAACTGTAGCAGCTTATGTCATGGCTACAGTCTGGTCATCATGTAGTTAACTTCTTCCACCTGGTGGGGGTCTCAGTATCTATAAGACAGCTCACAGGATATGGCTCAGAATATTATCTATAGCCCTTGTGGAGGAATTAAACGTCCTTGACTTTGCTTAATGACTAAACTATTATTATTTAGTCCTGTTAGACTGTTTTCCTTTGTTTCTGCATTTCCTCACTTCTCTGATTAAACTTATTCTTTGGCTGAAGTTTTTTCACAGACAAAAGGCAGGCAGAGGACATTAGGGGGAAGGTCCATAGGGTCCTGTTCCTTTTCAATGGGATAGAAATCCAATGGAAATTTATATTCATTTAAAATTATATTATCTTGAATTATTAAAGTGTTCATTTGTTCTCTTAATATTGACATTTAAAATTTTTTCTCTTAATTTAAAAATATGAGTAAAAGAGAATTTATGCATTACGTTGCTAGCTTGAGAAAAAAATGCTACATCAGTATAAACAGTTTGATAAGCACACTAAATCTCCTATCACATCAAAAAGTATGTTTTGCTTTGTGTGCTATTTTCTATGGACTTTTGCTGGTGATACTGTTGTAAAATTCTCCAAGATCTAAAAAAGGCCTTGAATTTCTTTTGCTTCTGTTGCAAATCTATTAATAGGATGGGCAGAGAATTGTAATGCTTCACTGCTTTCAGCTGATGGAAGGAAATGAAAAGACCTCTTACTTTCAAAGTGGCATTGAAGCAAAATTACCTCGGATGTCCAGATATGGAATAAAGTAAAAATAGGATTTATTCTTTTTCTCAAGCCCTGAGAAGGATGCACATCTCTTTACAAAATGCAAGTATTTCAGAAATTTAAAATTTTGAAGCAATTTCATTTGCTTCAAATAAAATAAGAATGGTATGACTGTGTACTTAGTGTCTATAATCAACCATGAACTACATTTTGTATATAAACATGAGCTTGCTACATTGTGGCCCAATAAAGTCCACTACAGGAAAAATTCTAAATTACATAGGCTACAAAATTTCCTACCATCTCTCATATTATATAATAGCATTCAAAAACATTTATTTAGATTTAAAATGTCCAGCAACAATTTTCTCTTCAATAAATGTAATTCTATAAGTACCAACTTACACATTATAGAGGATTTAGATATAAAAATAATTTGAAGAGCCACATATCAAAATGCAAAGTCTGTCTCCAAAAGGTAGTTTCAGACCAATATTTATGTGAAAATGTAATAAACAGAGAAAATTAATTTACTCTTTATACAGAACACTCTATATATGTAGTTAATTTAATCTATTTTATAAACATGGACTTTTTTGTGTTTTCTTACTTTTTAATCTTTGACCAGCATATATTAGGTTCAGAACAGAGAACCGTATCTGCTTGTAAAATAGTAACCTGAGAAATTTAAGTTAGCCACAAAAAGAAAAATATCTGTGAAAATAAAGTCACACCGGAAATAAGAAATGGTGATAAAATACCTTAAATTGTGTCCCCACCATAGTGAGACACTGGCTATTTTTCAAAATGAAGGTAAACACATATCCAAAAAAAGGCACATGTATTCACTAGCAGAATATACTTGATTCCCAAAAAAGGCACATGTACTCACTAGCAGAATATACTTGATTCTGTATATTAAGAAATATATTAAAAAGTGATATAATTTCAAGACTTCATAAGATACCAAATAATTCTTTTTTTGTAAGTAATCTCTATGGCATTTTGTGGAAATACAATGACTGATAAACGAGGACTGTACTGTGAAGTGGACTTACACAAATCGCAGATCTCACCTGACTGTGAAATATGCTAGTGTATTGCTTTCCTACTGCTGCTGCTGCAAAAAATTACCACAAACACTGGGTCTTAAGACAAAACAAATGGACTGTCTTACAGTCTAGTGGTCAGAAGTCTGAAATAGGTTTAACAGGGATAAAACCAAGCTGTCAGCAGAGCTGTGTTCCTTTTGGAGGCTCCAGAGGAGAATCTGTTCTGCGCCTTGCCTGGCTCTAGCAGCTGCCTGCACTCCTCAGATTGCGTCTGCATCATTCCGACCTCTGCCTCCATCATGACATATTTTTCTTCACTTCTGACCTTTGCCTCTTTCTTATAAGAACCCTTGTGATTACCTTGAACAAACCTGGATATTCCAGAATAATGTTGATAAGGATGGGTAGCAACAGGAACACTCATTTGCTGCTGGTGGGAACGCAAGATGGTACAGTTAATTTGAAGACAGGTTGGCAGTTTCTTACAAAACTAAACACACTCTTACCATACAATCCAGCCATCACACTTTTTGGTATTTACTCAAATGAGTTGAAAACTTATGTCCACACAAAAACCTGTACAAGCATGTTTATAGTGGCTTTATCCATAATTGCCAAAACTTGGACGCAAATATGTCTTTCAGTAAGTGAACGGATGAATTAACTGTGGTACATCCAGACAATGGAATATTATTTGGCACTAAAAGAATATATACTATCATGCCATTAAAAGACATGGGAAACCTTGAATGCGTAATTCTAAGTCAGAGAAGTTAATCTGGAAAGAATATTTTCTGTATTATTTCAACTATATAACGTTCTGGAAAAGGCAAAACTATGGAGACAGAAAAAGTTTAGTGATTGCCAGGGGCTGTGGGGAAAGAAAAGATAAATAATTTGTGCACAAAGATTTTTTAGGACAGTGAATCTATTCTGTATGATGCCACGATGATGAATACATATCATTATACATTTGTCAAAACCCATAGCATTTACAACCTCAAAATAAACTGTAATGTAAACTAAGGACATTGAGTGATATTTATGTGTTAATGTAGGTTCATCAATTGTAATAAATTAACCACTCTGGTGTGGGGTGTTGAGAGTGGGGAGACTTTGCATGTGTGTGGCGGCAGGGGGCTTATGGGAAGTCTCTATACTTACTGCTGAACTTTGCTGTGAACCTAAAACTGCCCTAAAATGACATCTATTTAAGCAAACAAACAAATAAGTCATTTTTTTTTTACTATATCTCAGTAAATGGCCATATATAGAAATAGGGACAAAAACACCCAGAAAATCCCTGTGAGGCTCTGAAACTCTTGATGCCATTTCCTAAACGTCCTGTTTTGCACACTGAGGTGCATGATAAATGAGTCCATGTATAAGTTGATATCAGTCTGTCCCTACTGACTTTCCTTTCCACCCAGCCAGAGCAAAAGACCTAGTGGTTGTGGCAGTGTAAATCCAAAAAGTTTAACTTATTGTATACAATGACTATAATTACAGTTCTTCATAATGCAACCTGGCTACAGTCCCTGGAAATTCCAGAGCAGACAGATGCAAGTTAACTTCTTTGTACCTAACCCAAATTATTTCCTGCAGATCTCAGCATTTGCTGTGAAATTCCAATTAAATCTCCTACTCAGATTTGCCCTTAGGAGGAAGTACCTAGAAAATAGATTGTTAAAAACTAAATTTGCATAAAGCTTTAAAATTATACCATTATCATTAAAAGGAAGCAGTTCAATAGCTGAGGAAACTGGGGGTGTGGTATATCCAGTTCTGTTTTAGGTAACCTGCTCCAAGTTCTCAAATTCCAAACATGTTTTAGACTCACCAACTGTTGGTAAAAATTCAAACATTCTGTAATTTGGTTCTTTACATTCATCTGCTCGGCCATAAGTTTTCAATGACATGTAAACTTGTCCCACAAATTTACTAAAAATTCATTTTATTTCTTCTCAATTATCTTGAAGATGTTTCCTGCTCTAGGAAAGTGGATTCCCTTTCGGTTCAATACCTATTGCTCGATTATAAAACATTGTTAAAAACAGAACAAACCAGAAACTAAAACAAACCAACGAAATCATGGTCAGGACAGTGAGGATAACATAATAAAACAAATGCTGTAAGCCAAGCCCCTTTCTCAGAAGAAATGAGGTATAATGTATCCCAGAAGGAATTTGAAATGGATGATATACAAATAAGGTACGTAATAACTCAAAAAAACTGGAGGGAGAAACTTTGGAAAGCAATTGTATTTTGCTTTATTTTATCAATATTTTCCATAAAAATTTGAAATGTAAAGAACAAAGAACTAAATGGAACCACTTAAGAGAAATTAAATGTTTTTTAAAGGAAAATCATAACACAAATATTAAGCTATCATTGGAATTAGTAAATATCAGCATTATGATTTTAATTTCAATACAGAGACTATGCTACAGATGTTTACAATGAATTGATCATGAAAAAAAAACTGTTATCAATTTTTCCTATATTTATAGTGAAATTTTAAATTATTTTTTCTTCCTGCATAATCTCTATAAGCAGAGATTTTCTAAAATCCCAGTGTGAGATAAATATATGAAAATAGCAAAGACAAAAATTAATGACATTAAATGTTCTTTACATTTACAATTTTAAAGGATATCTTCTTCCCTTAAAATAGGCAGATTGACTAGTAATTTGAGCAAAAGTAAAGAAACATATTGTGTTGAATGAAGAAATGATGGACTTTTCAGTGAGTTGTTATATATCCATATTAAATTTGAAATATTAAATTTAGAGAGCAAAAAGGGAAATATTAGAAAATATGGGTGAACATATGTTAATAAGAGAATGTTTTTAAAATGCCTGTGTATGTAATTGAAGATTTATAAATGAATATATTTCATAGCTTTTGTATTACAAACACCATCAAAATATCAACATGGGAAAATAATTCTAAACCAGTTATGAATAGAAGTTTAATAACATTACTATAAAAATTTCCTTTCAGATTAATTATGAAGATTAAAGTAAACAAAATATAAAACATATAATTCATGTGATAAGAAATAATTTATTACCACATGAAAACTTATTTCCTTTGTAAATAACCGTAGAAATAAAAATTAAAACAATGGATATATTTCTATCATGTTGACAAAGATGAAAGAATACTAACCAACACTCATGAAAAATCAGTAAAATTTTAATTACACACATTGCTGAATCCATGAACCTAATGCTTTATGTTTCCACACTGATGAGTAGACCTTGTTAGATGAACGAATATTGCAAAATAAGCTATTAATTATTCCCTGGTTGTTACTTTTTATTATTTATTCTTTATTCTGGAAATTATTTATATATACCTTATTTTATTATTTTACTGTCTTTTTTTTCCCCAATATCTTTATTTGAGTATAATTGCTTTACATTGTTCTGTTAGCTACTGCTGTATAACAGAGTGAATCAGCTATATGTATACATATATCCCCATATCCCATCCCTCTTGCGTCTCCCTCCCACCCTCGTTATCCTGACCCTCAAGGTGTTCACAAAGCACCGAGCTGATCTCCCTGTGCTATGCGGCTGCTTCCCACTAGCTATCTATTTTACAGTTGGTAGTGTATATATGTCCCTGCCACTCTCTCACTTCCTCTCATCTTACCCTTCCCCCTCCCCATGTCCTCAGGTGCATTCTCTACATCTGCATCTTAATTCCTGTCCTGCCCTAAGTTCTTCAGAACCATTTTTTTTTTTTTTTTTTAGATTCCATATGTATGTGTTAGCATACGGTATTTGTTTTCCTCTTTCTGACTTACTTCACTCCGTATGACAGACCCTAGTTCCATTCACCACACTACAAATAGCTCAATTTTGTTTCTTTTTAAGGCTGAGTAATATTCCATTGTATATATGTGCCACATCTTCTTTATCCATTCATCTGTCGATGGACAATTAGGATGCTTCCATGTCCTGGCTATTGTAAATAGTGCTGCAATAAATATTGTGGTACATGACTATTTTTGAATTATGGTTTTCTCAGGGTATAGACCCAGTATTGGGATTGCTGGGTCATGTGGTAGTTCTGTTTTTAGTTTTTTAAGGAGACTCCATACTGTTCTCCATAGTGACTGTATCAATTTACATTTCCACCAACAGTGCAAGAGGGTACCCTTTTCTCCACTCCATCTCCAGCATTTATTGTTTGTAGATTTTTTGATAATGGCCATTCTGACTGGTGTGAGGTGATACTTCATTGTAGTTTTGACTTGCATTTCTCTAATGATTAGTGATGTTGAGCATCCTTTCATGTGTTTGTTGGTAATCTGTATATCTTCTTTGGAGAAATGTCTATTTAGGTCTTCTGCCCATTTTTGGATTGGGTTGTTTGTTTTCTGATATTGAGCTGCATGAGCTGTTGGTATATTTTGCAGATTAATCCTTTGTCAGTTGTTTGTTTGCAAATATATTCTCCCATCCTGAGGGTTGTCTTTTTGTCTTGTTTATGTTTTCCTTTGCTGTGCAAAAGCTTTTAAGTTTCATTAGGTCCCATTTGTTTATTTTTGTTTTTAATTTCCATTTCTCTAGGAGGTGGGTCAAAAAGGATCTTGCTGTGATTTATGTCATAGAGTGTTCTGCCTATGTTTTCCTCTAAGAGTTTTAGAGTGTCTGGCCTTACATTTAGGTCTTTAATCCATTTTGAGTTTATTTCTGTGTATGGTGTTAAGGAATGTTCTAATTTCATTCTTTTACATGTAGCTGTCCAGTTTTCCCAGCACCATTTATTGAAGAGGCTGTCTTTTCTCCACTGTATATTCTTGCCTCCGTTATCAAAGATAAGGTGACCATATGTGTGTGGGTTTATATCTAGGCTTTCTATCCTGTTCCATTGATCTATGTTTCTGTGTTTGTGCCAGTACCATACTGTCTTGATTACTGTAGCTTGGAGTGTAGTCTGAAGTCAGACAGCCTAATTCCTCCAGCCCCATTTTTCTTTCTCAAGATTGCTTTGGCTATTCAGGGTCTTTTGTGTTTCCATACAAATTGTGAAACGTTTTGTTCTAGTTCTCTGAAAAATGCCATTGGTAGTTTGATAAGGATTGCACTGAATCTGTAGATTGCTTTGGGTAGTATAGTCATTTTCACAATGTTGATTCTTCCAATCCAAGAGCATGGTATATCTCTCCATCTGTTTGTAACATCTTTAATTTCTTTGATCAGTGTCTTATAGTTTTTTTGCATACAGACATTTTGTCTCCTTAGGTAGGTTTATTCCTAGGTATTTTATTCTTTTTGTTGCCGTGGTAAATGGGAGTGTTTCCTTAATTTCTGTTTCAGATATTTTATAATTAGTATATAGGAATGCAAGAGATTTCTGTGCATTAATTTTGTATCCTGCTACTTTACCAAATTCATTGATTAGCTCTAGTAGTTTTCTGGTAGCATCTTTAGGATTCTCTATGTATAGTATCATGTCATCTGCAAACAGTGACAGTTTTATTTCTTATTTTCCAGTTTGGCTTCCTTTTATTCCCTTTTTTTCTCTGATTGCTGTGGCTAAAACTTCCAAAACTATGTTGAATAATAGTGGTGAGAGTGGGCAACCTTGTCTTGTTTCTGATCTTAGTGGAAATGGTTAGTTTTTCCACCACTGAGAACGATGTTGGCTGTGGGTTTGTCATATATGGCTATTATTATGTTGAGGTAAGTTCCCTCTATGCCTACTTTCTGGAGGGTTTTTTTCATAAATGGGTATTGAAATTTGTAGAAAGCTTTTCCTGCACCTATTGAGATTCTCGTATGGTTTTTATCCTTCAGGTTTTTAATATGGTGTATCACATTGATTGATTTGCATGTATTGAAGAATCCTTGCACTTCTGAGAACAACCGCACTTGATCATGGTGTATGATCCTTTTAACGTACTGCTGGATTCTGTTTGCTAGTATTTTGTGGAGGAATTTCACATGTATGTTCATCTGTGACACTGACCTGTAGTTTTCTTTTTTGTGACATATTCTTCTGGTTTTGGTATCAGGGTGATGGTGGTCCCATGGAATGATTTTGGAAGTGTTCCTCCCTCTGCTATATTTTGGAAGAGTTTGAGAAAGATAGGTGTTAGCTCTTCTCTAAATGTTTGATAGCATTCTCCTGTGAAGCCATCTGGTCCTGAGTTTTGTCTGTTGGAGGATTTTTAATCACAGTTTCAATTTCAGTGCTTGTGTTTGGCCTGTTCATATTTGCTATTTCTACCTGGTTCAGTCTCGGAAGTTTGTGCTTTTTTAAGAATTTGTCCATTTCTTCCAGGTTGTCCATTTTATTGGCTATAGTTGCTTGTAGTAATCTCTCATGATCCTTTGTACTTTTGCTGTGTCAGTTGTTACTTCTCCTTTTTCATTTCTAATTCTGTTGATTTAAGTCTTCTCCCTTTTTTTCCGTAATGAGCCTGGCTAATGGTTTATCAATTTTGTTTATCTTCTCAAAGAACCAGCTTTTAGTTTTATTGATCTTTGCTATCGTTTCCGTCATTTTTTTCCACTTATTTCTGATCTGATCTTTATGATTTCTTTCCTTCTGCTAACTTTGGGGACTTTTTGTTCTTCCTTCTCTAATTGCTTTATATGTAAGGTTAGGTTTTTATTTGAGATTTTCTTGTTTCTTAAGGTAGGATTGTATTGCTATAAACTTCCTTCTTAGAACTGCTTTTGCTGCATCCCATAGGTTTTGGGCTGTTGTGCTTTAATTGTCACTTATTTCTAGGTATTTTTTGATTTCCTCTTTGATTTTTTCAGTGATTTCTTGGTTATTTAGCAGTGTGCTGTTTAGCCTACATGTGTTTGTAATTTTTACAGTTTTTTTCCTGTAATTGTTATCTAATTCCATAGCATTGTGGTTGGAAAAGAGACCTGATAGGATTTCAATTTTCTTAAATTTACCAAGGCTTGATTTGTGACCCAAGATATGATCTATCCTGGAGAATGTTCCATGAGTGCTTGAGAAGAAAGTGTATTTGTTGATTTTGGAATGGAATGTCCTATAAATATCAATTAAGTCCATCTTGTTTTTTTTTTTGGATTAAAACAAAAGAAATTTATTCTCTCACATTTCTGGAGACCAAAAACCTGAAATCAGTATAAGTGGGTGTAAATCATGAGTTGGCAAAGCTGCACCCTCTCCAGAGGCTTTTATTTTTTTTTTTTTATTTTTTTTTTCACACACACACACTGTATTTTATTTTTACAAGAGATAAATAGACTGACACCAAGCATTGTACATGGATGACCACAACAAAAGCAACAATGATTGCAATTACCAAACATGAAACACACTCATACTATGTCATAATATTGACATTCAGTCCAGTAATCCTCCACTGTAACAGCTCCTTTACTTTGCAGTGAAAATTGATTTCTATATTCTTTGCCTCTGAATCCTTGTGGGATTTTTTTTTTTTTAAATTCAGACAGAAAGTCACAAAAATTATACTCATCCTCATCAGTTCACTCAGTCCCATGTAATTAATTTTTTTTTTCATCTTGATCTTTTTGTTAGCACTTTTATGAGTTCATCAGTTTTTCATTAGAGTTCTGAAAATGCTTATTCATTCAGTTCAGCAGTACAGTCAGTTACCAGAAACCTGTACTTGTCAGAGTCTTTTCCATGAATTTCTTGAAGAAGAAACCCTTTTATAGGATTTGCAAAATCATCAGAGTACACCCAGAACTGTCTGTAAATGACAAAAAACTTAAAAATGACCACGGTTAAAGATTTGATGAAAGTTCATAATAATGCAGTTGACAAGAAAATTAGTTATTTCTGAGATATACATTTTAAAGTAATAACTAGGATTATTACTTATACCATTATACCAGAACATATAAGATTTTTAGAAATTTCATATTATGTCTGAAACATTTATATTAACATATTTCCATACATATTTCCATACAAATACAAATATAAGATTTTTAGAAATTTCATGTAATGTCTGAAACATTTATATTAACATATTTCCATACATATTTCCATACAAATACAAATATAAGATTTTTAGAAATTTCATGTAATGTCTGAAACATTTATATTAACATATTTCCATACATATTTCCATACAAATACAAATATAAGATTTTTAGAAATTTCATGTAATGTCTGAAACATTTATATTAACATATTTCCATACAAATAACCCAATGAAAGTTTAGTATTAGTTGTTTTGTTTGTTTTTTTATACTGCAGGTTCTTATTAGGCATCAATTTTATACACATCAGTGTATACATGTCAATCCCAATCGCGCAATTCAGCACACCACCATCTTGTTAATGTGCCATTTAAAGCTTGTGTTTCCTTATTTATTTTCATTTTGGTTGATCTGTCCACTGATGAAAGTGGGGTGTTAAAGTCCTTTACTATGATTGTGTTACTGTTGATTTTCCCTGTTACAGCTGTTAGCATTTGCCTTATGTATTGAGGTGCTCCTATGTGGGGTACATCAATATTTACAATTGCTACATCTTCTTCTTGGATTGATCCCTTGATCATTATGTAGTGTCCCTCTTTGCCTCTTCTAATAGTCTTTTCTTTAAAAGAATCAATGAGAATTGATATGATATGAGAATTGCTACTCCAGCTTCTTTTGATTTCCATTTCCATGGAATATCTTTTTCCATCCCCCACTTTCAGTTTGTATGTGTCCCTAGGTCTGAAGTGAGTCTCTTGTAGACAGCATATATATGGGTCTTGTTTTTGTATCCATTCAGCCAGTCTGTGTATTTTGGTTGGAACAATTAATCCTTTTACATTTAAGGTAATTATTGATATGTATGTTCCTATTACCATTTTCTTAATTGTTTTGGGTTTGTTTTTGTCGGTCTTTTCCTTCTCTTGTGTTTCCTGCATAGAGAAGTTCCTTTAGCATTTGTTGTAATGCTGGTTTGGTGCTGCTGAATTCTCTTATCTCTTGCTTGTCTGTAAAGGTTTCAATTTCTCCATCAAATCTGAATGAGATCCTTGCTGGCTAGAGTAATCTTGGTTGTAGGTTTTTCCCCTTCATCACTTTAAATATGTCCTGCCACTCCCTTCTGGCTTGCAGAGTTTCTGCTGAAAAATCAGCTGTTAACCTTATGGGGATTCCCTTGTATATTATTTGTTGTTTTTCCCTTGCTGCTTTTAATATTTTTTCTTTGTATTTAATTTTTGATAGTTTGATTAATATGTGTCTTGGCGCATTTCCCCTTGGATTTATCCTTTATGGGACTCTCTGTTCTTCCTGGACTTGATTGAATATTTCCTTTCCCATGTTAGGGAAGTTTTCAACTATAATCTCTTCAATTATGTCTCAGTCCCTATCTTCTCTTCTTCTTCTGGGACCCCTATAATTCGAATGTTGGTGTGTTGAATGTTGTCCCAGAGGTCTATGAGACTGTCCTCAATTCTTTTCATTCTTTTTTCTTTATTCTTCTCTGCAGTAGTTATTTCCACTATTTTATCTTCCAGGTCACTTATCCATTCTTCTGCCTCAGTTATTCTGCTATTGATTCCTTCTAGAGAATTTTTAGTTTCATTTATTGTGTTGTTCATGATTGTTTGTTTGTCCTTTAGTTCTTCTAGGTCATTGTTAAACTATTCTTATATTTTCTCTATTCTATTTCCAAGATTTTGGATCATCATTACTATCATTACTCTGAATTCTTTTTCAGGTTGACTGCCTATTTCCTCTTCATCTGTTTAGTCTGGTGGGTTTTTACCTTGCTTCTTCATCTGCTGCGTATTTCTCTGTCTTCTCATTTTGCTTAACTTACTGTGTTTGGGGTCTCCTTTTCACAGGCTGCAGGTTTGTAGTTCCTGTTGTTTTTGGTGTCTGTCCCTAGTGGGTAAGGATGGTTCAGTGGGTTGTGTAGGCTTCCTTGTGG